>NC_090899.1:3974492-4207281 GCF_040956055.1 Brachionichthys hirsutus
TGTGTTTTTTACAGCTGACATTTTATAATGTAGTAGTTTAAACTGCTTGTTTCCGGACTGTGTTACACTTAAACCTGTCCCCTCGCGTTTACGGGTTTAGTTTGTTTGTCTCTAAAACGAGTCGTATTTACAATATTTTAGGTATTTACGTCAAAGTACCAAGTTCAGTTTAAAGTTTGTAACCTACAGAAAACTTGTGCTAGCGCTCCCAAAGTTTTATTAATTGATATATAGTATTGATATCTCATTTTAAACATTACTAATCTCTTATTGCATAGCACTTCCGCTTTTATCATCTGTATACATTTTTAGCCCTTTGGATTAAACGGGGTGGTTGTTTTCTTCTTTAATTAATTGGTCCTAAAAGAGCAATAATCTGTCTCATGTATAATATGTGGCCTATATCTACCCTGAATTAAATTATAAGAGCGCATGTGCAGTCAGAACAGATGGTACATATTTCAGGAAAATAAATGAAGTCTAATGAAAAATTAAGGAGCGTTTAAATCAAGGCCATGTCAAACTCTTTAAATTACTGTATAACTCCCTTGCGCCATCTTGTGGTATGACGCAGTCCCTTTCTTGTTTGCCGTGTGCCACTTGATCTACTGAAATCTGCAGTTAATTTCCAGCACTCTGCAATAACAGTAGTTCTAATTTATCATCGCTCACCATCACACAACTGACCCATTTAACAAATTCACAATGAACAACAGTTCACTATCCAGAATAATGTTTATTGCTTTTGAAGATATGAATCTTTTTTCTTCTTTTTTGCACTTTCCATTTTTCCTCTTTACGGGAAAAACAAAGAAAAATGTCAGGTAAAATCACTTCTTTGCCATTTTCGGATGTGCACGCACACACACACACACACACGCACACACGCAGACAAAGGAAACAGTATTTACAGCGTTCCTCTAGCAACTCCAAAAAAACACAACTTTACAATAGAGCTGTCACGATTAATCGTATACCTGTACCGCCACTGCTGACAAATCATGGGTTATAAAGGCTATGAAGCTGTACAATATGGTTCAGGTTTAAACACTCTGTGCAGAGAAACTGCTGAAATGTGCCATTAGATCTGGTAGAGCAGAGATAAACCAGGGATATAATATTTTTCTTCTCAATGTTAAATATGCTCAAGCAAATCCAATTGCCCTGCTGCTGGCATGGACTAAAAGTCCAAATTGTAAAAAATAATCAAAACAGCTTTTAGAGGCAGGATTTATGGAAGAAAATAAAAAAGACCAGTATTATTCACATTAGACTAATTACAGTACGGTTACATCGGGTGAATGCTAACTACAAAAATAAGTCTACCAGCATATATTTGAACCCAAAGGGTTTGTATATTTGGGCATCTGGCAAAAAAATGACCAAAGGGCACAATTAGACAGTCTGAGATAATTCCCAGTGTGAACTCTGTCCTCATCATAGAAAAACATCTTCAGAGTGCAGATCTTTTGCCATTAATAATTTAAACTTTTATACACCTAAGCTTATAATTTTTCCAACAGGTTTACATACTGAATTAAATCACCACAATACAGCTAAATCTTATCATAGTGAATAATAATTAAATGTACACCATAATAAAATATATACACAGAAATATTTCATACAAATTTCTAGATTGGTCCAGCTCCCTCCACTCTCTTTTTCTTTCCTTTTTGAAAATGTGCGGGGAAATACTTGAACCACAACACAAAATAAATACTCACACACTTACCACACTTAACACTATTAAAATGATGGATTTTAAGACATTTAAATTAACCCGCAAGAAACAATATTAAATATCAAAGTAATCAGAAACTGGAGGGGAAACAATTTTACACAAGATTACGAGAGGACGTGATTTCGTTGAAGAAGATGTTGAGGGAACAATCCACTAGGTAGCAGTATTTTACCATGCCTCAAAAGTCAGTGTGATAATTCATGGTCCAAACCTGACGAATAACAGGACAAATCTGTCAAATTAGATCGATCTGAACAATATTTGTTGTTCTGTTCTGTTAGTATCGACTGCTGGAAATACGTAAAACAAGTCTAGGAAGCATGGAGTAATTATTTGGTTTGAAAGATCAGAACTGACAGGATAAGACGGTGAAACAGCCGATACCCTAAAAAACTGTACGCCCCACACTCCACAGCAAACAGGGGAACAGTACTTTTAGGGTGTAAAGCACATAAGTGTCTTTCCTGGAAAAAGTGTTTATTGGGATTGATTGAGAAATTGATCGCTCAAAGCAAAAAAGTGTCTCAGAGAAAAGAAAGGAGAGAAAAAGAGAGAGAGAGAGAGAGTTCAGACTGGTAAGATGGTGGCTGCAGGAGACGATGTATTAGCTGTGAATCATTTTGAGAGTCTCTGTCTCCCTATGTCTTTCATGCAGCGCCACAGAGGGGGAAAGTGATGGAGCCATGGGTGGACACCTGGTGGGCAGCAGGCTCTTCAGTGGATGAGGAGAAGCTGGTGGGGGGAGAGAGGAGAGAGGTGGAAGCATGCTCCCCTTCTTTCCATCCATCACTAGTTGTGATCGGTTTGCCAAGCTGGATTCTTTCCTGATGCCAAATTCACGCTCATTTTCATTGTCCGAGCTGCAGTCACTCAGATCTGTGATCTCCAGGTCCGAGTCTGACTCCGGGTCCTGCTTGACCCCCCCTCTCCTCTCTGTGGGGCTCTTCTGACCTGTCCCAGTCCCACCTCCCAGGCCGACCACCCCCACCCCCAGCCCCAGACTCAGCCCAGTGGCTGAGGGATTGGTCTCCACCCTTTCCCCCAATGACACACCGATGTCCGTTCGACCCACTGAGAAAGTTCCGGGGTACGGCGGTAGGCAGAGCCTGACTGGCTGACCACTTGCGGTACCGTTTGCCCCACCGGTTTGCCCCACTGCTGCCCTGTCACCTGCACCTGTCTCCCCTGTGGGGAGCAGAGAGGAGAAGGGGTGAGGCAGCTGGGAGAGGCTGCTTTGCAAAGGGTTGGGGTAAAACTGGGAGGGATAGAGGGAGCCAGGGGGTAGTTTGGGGCAGTTATTGAGAGAGAAGGCCCCTGAGAGGTAGGGGTTGAAGCCCCAGGGGTAGTCAAAGGGTGGATTGCGCGGGTACGGGCCCAGCAGGGACGGGGGTTTGGAGTAGCACGGGGCACCTAGGATAGAAAAGAATCCAGGGATGATGGTTAACTCTCAGAAGGAACCAAAGGATTCTTGACATACAACATCCAAGAATGTTCACTAATTATTTTAGAGAATATTAGCAATTCTAATCCGGAGCCACAGGCGTTAATTCTGGTCCGGCTGCCTTAAACCGAAAAAAACAAATCTGATGGTTCATTTATGCATGCCAGTACTGTACAGTGCAACTATTTCACATGGAACACAAAGATTTTACATTGCAGGGAAATAAATAATGTAAAAATGCAACTGCTAATGAAAAAGGGATTATATCCTCCAGATGATTTATTATTCCTGCATGTCGAAAAGGAAATATTTGGAGACACGCTGCCTCTGGTTGAGATGCTCATCATCGAAGCGGTGACATTCCCCGAGTTGCACTGGGCTACTAAAGAATGCATCGGCACGCGAGCGTGTGCACATCCAGAGGTTAAGTGACTGACAGAGAGGCAACTTGCAACAACCTCTTGTTCCCGCCGTCGATGTTTTCACATGTCACAGCATCATTTTAGATTAAGCAAAAAAAAAAAAAACGTAAGATGTTGTAAATTCTATTTTGCACCGTATTTGAATTCGGTTCCTTTCAAGAATCACATGAGAGCAGAGGAAGGGGGGTAAATTTGAGGTGACGCTGGAATTCAATTTTAATGAACAAACAAAAGCATTGCCTCTCCACCTACTGCACTTCCTTCCAGCTGACAACCAACTCAAACATTCTCTCTCTGCCTCCTCTCCCAGTCTTCTTTCCTCTCGCTCGCCCTCTCTCTCTCTCGTTCACTCTGTTATTTACTATGCAGGGCTAATTTGACAGTGGTGAAGTCTCTGCGTGCTGGGCCAGGAGTAGCTGGCAGACACATGAATATTGAATCAGTCAGGCAGGCCTCACTTGCTTATGAAAACACAGTAATGGGCGCCCACAGGCCACAAACTGAAGCCTGCACCCTCAATTAGGGCCTTCCTGCCTGGGAAGGGATTAGGACAGTGGGGACACATGGGAGAGAAAGGGGGGGGGGGGGGTAGGACCTGAGGACAAACAGCGTGGGGAGGGTGGAAGGGTGGGGGTCGATGTACTTACACACTACCTCTCCAGCTCTTCCCATTTGTACACATTCTCATGCATGTATAGATTGCGCAAACAAAGACAGGTGCCTGTTTATCGTCAAGCAAACCGGCAAAAGTCTAATATATAATTAAAATATCAAATCAAAGAAGTCAGAATGAAAAGCTGGAGGATTTGTCCAACCTTCGTCTTGTTTCTCACTACAGCTGATATGCATAATTTAGCAGCTAACCTGGCCTCTCACCTGAAGCACAGCCGCACTGCAGGCTGCGATGGGACAACCATCTCTCTTATTTCCTTTAACAATAAATGTTCGTGCCTCCCCATATCCTCATTCCTCTCGCAGCTTTTCCTTCCACCTTCTTTAGCTTTGTCTTCTGTGTATTCGCCGCCCATGCACCTCACACGCCGTCTATATAAGTAGTTTTTACTCATGGCGAACACTTTGTCTCTGGGATACAGGAAGATTCCTATCTTTCTCCCCGGTGTTTGCTCACCTGAACTGAGGAAGGGGAATGTGTCCAGCCTCAGCTTGTCTCCTTCAGGCCCTGGTGCCGTAGCCCCTCGATCAAACAGGGACGCTCCCCTGCCGGAGTCTGGCAAACGAGGAAACAGGGACTGTATGGCCTGAGTGACAAAGACAGGGAAAGCAAAATTAGCTTTTGTACTTCTGAAACTGAACACACATGCATGGCTACAAATCTGTTGCGGGGTAAATTTATATGTTGACGGAAGCAACCCGAGGAGTATGATGCAAAAAGTGACAGAGTCGTAGCAAGGTCAGGATAAAAAAAAAAGGTGTCAAGGGACTCAGGGTAGAAAGGGAAGCAGAAGGACGTAGACACTCAGAGACTCAAAGGGAGGAAGAGCACAGAGTCCACTGGAGAACAACAATTAGGACTGTGGGCACAAAGGATAAATGAGGAGGGAGAGAGGGATCGTGGGCCAGTTGTTTCTACGGGGTGGCACAGGACGAACAGGGCCGAGATCTGAGAGTATGACATCCATTCAGGATGCAGGGTAACCGGGTGTGTGTTTCTGTATGCATTTTTTCCTGTGTTAAGCACATGGAGGAGGAGGAGGAGAAGGAGAAGGCGAGGCAAACAGTCGAATCTCAGGAATGAAGGGGACAAAGGGGGGATTTCTGTTCGCCTACAGGACTTTGGATCAATAGTATCTGTCACAACGCAGCCCCAACTTTGAAAGGCGAGACTGTACTCCCAAGCTGCGAGATCTGCGTTGCTTAACAAACCGCATTAATGACCCGCCATTGATCTGATCTGACGCGACCCCTTTGCTTTCTATTTCTTTCATTTTCAATCGATGACAGATGGATACGCCATAGGAGACGGGGATGAGAGACAGCGGGGATAACGTCTCCTTTTGTTTTAAGGACAAGTTAAGACCGTGCCCCTCCGCCTTCTCCTTCAGAGTGTTCGTCTGCTTATCCCAGCTTAGTGATGGCACCGACAAATGATGGATGATTCTTTGCTACTGTACTTTCAAGTTAGTCACACTTTCTAGGACGTCCTCGGAACATTCCTGACATTAACGGCACACAGGCACGTGTCCAACTTATAAAATAGATGTTATCCATATCGAGGGAACTAAAATATTTAAATATATACTAAAATATTTTTTTGTTTAGTAAACTAAGGGCATTATTTCAGCTCTACATTCTGACTCTTTTTGCTCATTGCTTCCCTCTTGCTCGGTGCGTGCAAATCATCTTTGAAATGTTTATACTATCTCAGGGAAAATAAGTATTTAGTTAGTAAAAAGCAAATAAAAGATACACACAATGAATACCACCCCTTCTCTTGTAAAAATAAAAAAAATAAAAAAGCGAATGCACAGCAGGGGCAACAGCAAATTCACGAGAGTGGAATGGATTTCAGTTGCCTGAATTAAATCACTATTAATTAAAGATTAAGGAGCGGGAGCACCGTGTCCTGCTGTTCCTCATTCGTCTGTCTGGTTTTCTCTGTTTTATAATCGATGAATATTATGGCTTCATAGACCGTTGAATCAAGGGGTTAAATTGAATATGGTTCTAATTGAAATTAAAATGTTATCAGATTGAGACTTTTTGTTGACATATATTTGACACTTTAACACTTTCATCTCATAATATCTATCCTGTCCGTCCCACTCTTCCTTTCGTACCTCTGGGCTGCAGTCGGGTGCCGTGGAGCCCCCGTTGAAGTGGTTTTGTGCCAAGAAGAAGGGGGAGTTGGCCATGTCTAGGATGGGGTAGTTAACCAGCACGACCTTACTGAAGTTGAACTTGTAGGTGAAACGCTTCCCTTTGGTTTTGTGCAAAATGCGTTTGTTGTAGTAATACCTGCAGAGGAGGATGCGAGGATATTGAAAGAGGGATGGGGCGGGAGGATAAAAGATGAAGAAAAAAGGAACAGGAAGAGCAGAGGGAAGGATTAATACAACGCTTGCATCTAGGATTTGTGTTTCACTCCAAGCAGAAAAGAATAGGTAAACAGCTTGAGCGCTGCAGGCGGAGAGCTATGCTGATTTCCCATTGTTTTTATTTATCTCCTCCTTCCTCAAATCAATTCATGTCTGACTGCTTTGATTCAATGCAATGTGGGTCTTTAAAGGGAAATTTTATTCAGCTGTGATCAGACAAAAAGTCGAATGCCTCTGAGGCTCAGAGGCCCGGAACATGCAGGTAACTAAAATTAATTATCATTAAAAGAAAGGAAAAAAGGTATTAGGTTATGTAAAGATAGCATCTGAAAATGACACATTTCTACTACAGTATGTCTGATTTTGAAGAACCATAAATATAGGATGGATATATAATTTGAATCATCACAAACACTTTGCACATTGGAACCTGGCGTTCAGCCCGGGTGATGAACAAATGCAAATGAAATCAAGAGGCTGCATGCGTCCCACGGCGAAGCACATTTACAAAGAGTTGGGACGAGAGTCGTCTCCATGGTAACGACCTCAGTTGTTTCTCCACCGGGCATGTAGAGCCGCTGTCATGCCAGTTTCCTGTGCCACCCACAGAGGTGTCACAATGTACAGCCTGCCAGGATGCCAGGTTGATCAGCAGTAAAGGAATAACAAGGAGCCATCTGGCTAAGGTGAAGGAGCTGCGCTCAAGTGTGTGTGTGTGTGTGTGGGGGGGGGGGGTATGAACGTGAGAAAAAAACCTGCGGGTGCATCATCACGACATTAAAATCTTAGAGTCTCTGGGATTTCTTTGTTTTAAACTGATCGCACTGGATGCAGAATGCATTGCACGAGCTCAGCATTTCATTCTGGGGAGAAACGCCTCATTATGCAGACGCACTATATCCACTAACACAGCGACCATGTACGTATCAGCGTGTATGCACAGTGGCTGCGCCCGGTGCAATGATGTGCAGGCTCTTTTTGCTTTGCATGGCAATTGTGTGCCGTGGCCCTTAATTGAGCAATTAAGTGAGGCTAATTAAGAAGGCTAATTGTGGCCCCAGCCAATTCATAACAATTAGACTCTGACGACAGCCCGCATTAACAAGAGGCCAAAGGAGAGCAGTGTGGGGGTGGGAGGGGGTTGAACAAGACAGGGTAGTGTGTATTTGCATAAGAAAATTGTGTGCATTTTTTGGGGGGGGGTTGTAAACTACTGAAGGTATGGAGTATTGCTTTTAATCACCTCCAGTGAGTTTGGCTCCAACTACTCTCGCTGTCCTCCACTCTAAAAAAGAAATTTCACACTCGGGCTTAATTTTGAAATCCCCTTTGAATTTCTTTATTCGGCAGCTCAATGGTGAACTTTCCATTTGCTTGTCCACAGATAAGGAGAAATTGAGGGTATTGACGTTCCACAGGAAAAGCCTCATCGTTATCTTTCCATTAAACCAACATGAAAAAGAGAGACAGTCAAACAGGGATAAACCATTTACGTAAACCTCAGCGCAATAAACGTCTTGATTTACCCAATATCACCAGCGCTTGACATTCAGCACATCATGTGCAAACACGCACCTCAGCGCCCGGCTCAGCTTGTCATAGTTCATGTGAGGCTTGCATTTCCTGGCCCCCCACAGCCGAGCCACCTCATCTGGATCCTTGATGACAAACTCTCCGTAGTCCCCCTGCCAGGCGATCACCCCCTGATACTCCTCCTTTTGCAACAACTCCAGGATGAAGTGCCACAGCTGGATCTGTCTGGACCCGGGGCTCGACTCCGGCTTGTAGGCCCAGTCCGGGAAGGCAAACCCTGGGTGGGAAAGACAGGAGGATGAAGGTTAGGCCTTTTCATTTGTCCCGCTATACTTGCCAAGAGGGATCGCTGTCGAAAATGACTGATGAGTAATGGAGGTGAGGGATGATGTGTTTAATATCACAGCATGTGCCTTGAGCAATGTTAGTCTGTGCTAATGCCCTGTGGCCTCAACAGATTGGTCAGTGGGATGATGAGAGCTCACTGGGAGAGGTCTGATTGATGCTGCTCGGGCATGAATTCTAAAGCCGACTGTATGCACATCAGAGGTAAAGTTAAGCTTTGACTCATCCTGAAATGAGTCCAGCACGACCTGATCTCATAAAAGCAGCATGCAACCTATTACTACCACAGACTGTATTTGTTTCCCAGTGTGTGTGTGTGTGCATACGTTTAATTTTAGATACTTTTTAACACAAATCACTGATTTTCATAATGATGGTTCTGTTTTATTATAACTACACTGGATCATTTTTGGCTGAAGTCAATTTTAAATTTAAAGATGCATTTGGTTCTGGAGATTTTTACAATATTCATTAGTTTAGGGCAAAGCCAATGCAACAAAGAAACTATAATGTCCCACACACAAGCATGGCGGAGGGACTGACCTGGCGTCCAGAGAGCGGGCACCGGGGGGAGCAGCAGATCACCGACGCAGTTACAGTCCATGCCTCCGCAACACCTGAAACAAAACGGAGAAATGGAGCAGAAGGAAAAGATTCAGTCACTTGACTTCTGCCCATAAACCGGAACCAGAAGACATTTCATATCGAATAAAGCCCGAGTTCGTTCAGGGAGTTAGGGTTGTAAACTTTGTTGAAATTGGAGGTATTGCATAAGGGTACAACATTAGTCCAAAAAAACACACCATAAGTCGATGTGAAATATGGCAAGGTTGTGTTTCATATATCTTCGGAGGAGATCAGGTGTTTGATGGATGCTGCCTTTTGTGGTCACCTGAGGCGGCGTCTGATGCAACATGGTGGACATCCCCATAGTGCATTTATGAACTGGAGGAATTAAATAGACTTTTGAAAACTTGGTCAATGTTGAACCCTCTCCGGACTTTTAATCTGTAATGTGTAGATGACGGTAAAACACTTGAAACTAGACAAAGTTTTTGGTTCGCCAACATAAGAAGTTGTATTTTCTTTATTAATCCCAAAGTCAGAATACTTGATTTTATTAATCCCAAAATCAGAATACTTGACTTTATTAATCCCAAAATCAGAATACTTGATTTTATTAATCCCAAAGTCAGAATACTTGACTTTATTAATCCCAAAGTCAGAATACTTGATTTTATTAATCCCAAAATCAGAATACTTGACTTTATTAATCCCAAAGTCAGAATACTTGATTTTATTAATCCCAAAATCAGAATACTTGACTTTATTAATCCCAAAATCAGAATACTTGATTTTATTAATCCCAAAGTCAGAATACTTGACTTTATTAATCCCAAAGGGAAGTTTCGTGTGTTTGCTGAAGTTATGACATGAATAAATAGCACCTACTCCACTGATATGAAGTGGAGTATACTATTATCAGCAGTGGATAAAGAAATCGAACTTGCGCATGTTTGGCATCAAAAACACCGCTCAAAATATGCAGCTGCATTAAACATAACATTGATGAGTATTTTTCTCTAAAACATTTTTTGACTCAAATATGAGATATTTTAAATTCCTTTTTTTTTTTTTTTAACAACTCAACTTTTGCACTTCAAAACCACCTGATCAACCCGAGTGAAAGAACCACAGGCATGCATGGACAGATTGTTGATATCGGAGTCCACCGTATTGCACCATGCTCCTTTTTTTTTTACATCTCAGTGGGTGACCTGAAGGCCTCACAAACAATAATATGTGTGTCTGTGCTAAGGTTGCTCACACACACACAGACACATGTATGACAGTTAATGAAGTTTGCTAATTAAATGCAATGGAGACATTTGCTGACAAGGGATGCTTAGAGAGTTCAGTATTTCTACAGCCAGGGAAGGGGACGTGATCCAGTTTGAGCAGGACGGTTTGACCAGGGTTGTTTTACAACGCTCAGATGGAAGAGATGCCCTGCCGCTAACGCTGGTATCTTTAACGCGGGTCTCTATCTCTCCCTTCTCTCTCTGCCTCTATTTAATTATGCTCTGTGAATTTTGGATTTTCCCTCCAGCATTGAAATGGAACGTGAATTATTAAGGTGTGTTTGTATAAATTATTATTGCTAACTCCAGGCACTTCTCTCTCTCTCTCTCCCTCACTCTCTGACCGACTTCAGCTCTCCACCCCTTGCTCGCTCTCACCCTGCTTCTAGCCTTTGGATTGTGGCCCCTCTCACTCTCTCTCCTCTCTCTCTCTTTCTCTTCATCTTTCTTGTTTGCAAGCCGCTCCTTCTTTCTTCAAATACAGAGTTGGCAGTCATCCTATCTCAGTCACAATCTTTTTTTCCTCCTCATCATTCATGTTATTATTTTCTATTATTTTTCTCTCTGCCTACACTGTCTTTCTCATAATGAGTGAACGTTATCACAAGGGTTCAAATAACAGGTTATATCTTCATAGAAAGCTCCTTATTTTCACATGGGATATTTTTTCTCTCTCCCACAAAGCTATTCTACATGTCGTTCGGTCCAGCATGGATATCAAAACAGACATTGGCCTTCGCATGATTAAACATGGCTCCCTTTCTCGATGCATGTCCCCTGTTAAAGTACGAATGCCTATACTGTACATCTGAATGAAAGCCTCGGCAGAGATTGGTGGGAGTCTCTAGAACATGGGATAGCTTTGTGTTTGTGGTAGTAATCTATAAGTTGTGCTTTTCCCTATGGCCTACGGGTCATCAATACTGCACGCATAAACTGGTCTCCTCTGAGGATCGCTCCAGCCACCTCTCGCACTACCTACGCTCTGCCTATGTATATCTATATATATCCATCCTCCCTCTCACTATCCAACAGTCTATACAGGTGAATCCTTCCTTCCTCTTTCCCACCTCCATTCTATTCACACACACCTATTCACTGTCTCCCCCCCTCCCTCCCTCCCTCCTGCCCCACCCATCTCCTTTTCTCCCCCTCTCCCCCGGTCTGTGTGTTTTTGCTACGCCGCAGTAATTTTCCGTTTGATTTCGGAGGTAATGCATTTTTTACAAATCAAAGAGGAAGCCAGGCTGCCCCCCCTCCCTCCCCCCCTCCTCCTCCTCTTCCTCCACCCCATCTTCCTACCTCCTCTTTCCCTCTCTCCCCAGTCCCCCCCCCCCCCCCCCCCTCAGCCCTCCAGGCCAGAGAGGAGATAAAGGAGCCCCCATCATTTCCTTGTTAGTTTTGATTTGGGCAGCACAGGGCTTTCAAGTTCCCCCCATCACCCCCAGAAACATTATAACTAGCAGCCCAGGGAATACTGTTCCTTGTACGCACACACTCTTACACACATGCGTGCACTGACTGTCAGATGCAGACTTTCACAGCTTCTAATGGATTGTACATGCACAGAAAGCACAGTCTCAAGTAGATGTGCCACAAATACACAGGTATTCAGGTAGCGGGCAGACACACAGTGAGAAGCTGCACAAAATATAAGACATGGGGCCCATAGATATTTACTGAATCAATACAGACACACTAACACACATCTCAGTGAGCTGAAAGACAGAGTGTACTTTGTCTGCTAAAGATGCCGTGGTACTTATGGAGCACAGAGATACGCGCAGATACGAACACGAATGGAGGCTATTTTGCACAGAGCAAACTGTAGAGCAGACAAAAGACCAGGAAAGGCCACCTATAGAACTCAGCGCGGCTGATGGATCGTACATCCAGCAGTCACAGCGGTAAATGCACGGGCATCGAGTTACTCTGCACAGTCGTATCGCAACAATAGCGCCGGTACCGCTAACAGCTGACCTCAGTGGGGCTCCTCTGCGCTTTGTGGAGCGTAGTTTGAGAAAACACACATTCATGCTGCAAAATGTCTGATGTGTTGAGTAGGAGGCTGCTGATAATTCAGTCTAGGGAGTCGGCTAGTTTTTAGGGAGAGTGTATTTGCTCCACCTTAAAGCGGTCGAGGCCGATCAAAGCTGAAAGGTGATTTGCTCTTTCACCACACAAGCTATGAAAGAGGAAGAACTCATCTTTAAAGCTGTAACGTATAATCTCATACCAAAAGGAAGCTACGGAAACAATTTCCATAATACCGCCATTCATTTGAACATGTTAGCTTCCAGTTAAATTTTAGTAATCCCTTGGAATCATGCTTCTGACCACTTGGTTATAGTGAAAGTTCAAAATGATTTTCTCTCCACCAAATCCTGGAGAAGCTACTTGATATCCCATCTGAATTCACAAGCTACTTGCTAAGTGTGCCTTTCTGTCATTAATTGCTATGTTATGTAGAATACAGAGGTTTTCTTTGTGCTTTTTTTTTTTTTTTTTTTTTGCCTGCTGCATCTGAAAATGAGATGAGGGACGAGAGACTAAACCAAAACAGCAAAGTAGAGAAGATAAAATCAAAGCACTGAGCTGAACGACTGCATAATGATTCATAGAGGAGAGGGGAACCGCGGAGCCGGATGATAGTTCCCCGTGGCTTCATCACTACTTGGATTTCACATTTCCATTTGTTTTGTATTCAATAGTGAATAGAAAAACCGTTTGTTTGTTTTTTGCATAGTTATTTTAGTAGAGTCTTATTCTTGTTATTTTTTGTAGTCTATCATCATATTCTGACACTTTATTTGAATAATAAAGTGTCGAAATTACGGATAAAGTATAAGTAACTGTGCTAACAGCTGGAGGTCTCAAAGAGCTTGTATAAACAAATTACTTTTAGCTGCTAAGTTGATGGAACACTAATCTCTGTACTACTGGTGTGTACAGTATACTGGTTTCCAGCAGTGCTAAAAGTAGTTTGAGAGTCTTGAGTTCCATGTATAGATCAACATATTGATGCATATTTGCATCATAGCATAACAAGGCTAGTGGGTTAGTGCGGTTAGTGGGCCACTGATGGGGTGAAAAGGATAGAGTGTTGGAAAATATTGTGCAAAGTGACTGGGGTGCTGGGAGGAAAGGGGGCAGCCTGACATTCAGGCAACATTATGTCTCCAGTGTTGTCTAAAGAAGGAAAGAGTGATGGGTCACGATAAAAAAAGATAGAAAAAAATGAGAGGCATGAAGAGTCGGGCTTCTCCCGCTTTCTTTTTCCACGAGATGAAACAGGCTCTGTACATCTGTCTCATCTTCCTTTTTTCGGCTGCCCCCGAAAAAGGCCCAACTCAACCCTCTCTCTCTCTTCTTGCCTCTCTCCTGCTATCTCTGTCTTTCCCTCTCTCTCTCTCTGTTCCTCTCCCTGGTTAGCTCTGACACACTGGTCAGCCTCAGGGTGGAAGAACAGAGGGACTCTGCTATGGGTTTGTTAGAGGAGATGGAAGGAAGAAGAGAGAACGAAGAGGAGGATGAGGACGAGGGGGAGGGGTCAGAGGAAAAGAGGGGAAAAGAACCTGTCCATCCAAATGTTAGAGAAAAGTCGTAGCAAAATCAAACATGGGCCTGTAACTCTGATTTAGCGTCACTTAACTATGAAATAAAATCACTGATAGGTATCGTTAATAATAAACTATAAATGATTTATTTCTTACATGATGAAATATTCAGTGTAATTCAAACAGTAATATTCCATTAGAATCTATCCTGAATTTTAATATGGAAAATTGTAACTTTTTTCATGGTATGCTTGAGTAATGATTCTGAGACGAACTGCAAGTTAAATTTAAACTTTCAAGATCAACAAAATTAGTTAAAACAAACTTGATTGTCCAACAATTTGATCTCCACTAATATAATCAAAATCTCTTTCTCAACTTTGCATTAAAAAGCTCACCTAAAACTAAACCAATGTAGTTTACATGTGGTTCACAATTAAAAATAGTGCTTTATATTTTTATTAAATATGTTATTTTGTTTTGATTTACAATCAAATGGAAATGAGAAGGCATTGAATGGACAAAAGTGTTGTTTTGATTTAATAATTCACTTGTTTTGTATACGGTAATTCTAATTTCAAAATCTGAGTTTTTTTAAATCTTCAAATTACATTAAAAATAATATTTTAACCTTTGCTTAATACATGTGTTTTGTGTAAATTCACAAATTAAAATTACTGCAAAAACCGGTCACACCGTGAATAAATTTGTAAGTGTGGAAGTGAAACTGCATGCATTGCCATTGTGCAACTTTTACTGCAGCTTAATGCATTTGTTTGCTCCTTTGTATTTTGGACAGTAGAAAACAGTCAGCAAAGCGATGCTGTCACTATTTGACCCATATACAGGAGGGCCCACTCTTCCATTCCCACTTTAAAACGAGAGGCATGGCTCCTCCAAAGCAGAATATTAGGGTTAGGGTCACTGAAAGGCAGTTTATGCATACTGTATATGTACATATGTATATGCAATAGTTTCCTATTTGAAGGGGTGAGATCAATAAAAGAAGATGGCTCAAAAACTATTTCCTAAAAACCGTGATGATTGGGTTCATAATTTATAAAAAGACCTTTCTCCACACCCATCTTATCTTGACTGAAAATTCCGACCTGCCTGTATATGAGGCAAAGCAGATTCTCTCACAGGAAGAGATGATTACATTTTGGTGATGATCCAGAAGAGATCCTGGATTCTGGATCACTTTGAAATTTTTGTTAACATCTCGGGTGATTATTGACTGACGTCTATATGGAATTTAGGGTGAGAAACTCTATTTTACCATTGAATTTCATCCGGATCAGATCCAGATTGAGGTTATAGGAAGAAGTATTCAATTTTAATATTGGAAACAAAAAAAATCAATCAACTTTACTTTTACTTTTTCATGGTTGGTGTATAAAGATACCAAAAACAATTTATAACCTTTTAGTGATGATCCAGATCAACATCTGGATGGTGTAAACCCAATTACGAGGGGAATGAGCTGCTTGGCGGAGGTCTGCTCTCTGAGCGCTTTTCAGTTTGATTTGTTACCAGCTTGAAAAAAAAATAGTTGTATTCTTTAAATGTCTGATTCACCTCATCTCAATGATTCCTCCAGTCAGGTGCTGTTCAGGTCATTCTCATTACCATATACCTGATAAATAAGGAAAGTTTCCCTTTTTACGCACGAACGGTGTCGAGCGCCAACAAGTTTAAGAGGTGAAGCGTGAAGCGGTATTAGTATGGTATGGAACGCCGACCTCACGAAAATAAGGAAAAGAAGGGGGGGGGGGGGGGGGGGGGTATCAATCGATAGGGTTAAATTATTCATCGTCATTAATTATCGATCGTTCTCCGCTGCCGGCTCGTCCGCCTCGCGCCAGAGTTGAAAGGAGGGAAAGCGCGCTTTATTAAAACCGGCTCGAGCCTCATTGTTTCATGTCCCGCGGCAAAGAAAAAGCTCGAGTTCGCCTCTGCGCGCGCACACGCACACATCCAGAGAGAGAGAGAGAGAGAGAGAGAGAGAGACGCCGCTCCACCTCCCTCCCTTTCCTTCTCTCCTCACTCCATCTCACCGGACGCGCGGGAGGAGCTTTGGGGAGCCTGGCGCGGTGTTCACGGGGCGGCTGTGTCTCGCGTGGATCGATGAGGGATCAATGGCTCGCGCTGACTAATAGCCAGAGCGCCTTTGATCTCGTGGCTGAGAGATCAAACCTGCGCGAGAGGGAAGATAAATAGGAAAAGAAACGGCGCCAGCGAGCTGACCTTCACACACGCGCGCGCGCACATTTACGCAAAACCCCCCTCGTAGCTTTTAAGGAATTTGACCGCAGGATGTCCCGCCGGCAAACAAACAACCAGAGATGCGTTCACTGCCGAATCTGCAAACGAATATGCACCGGACACATTTAGAATAATACGTAGGTCATCAGCGCTCGGGCTCACGCCGCGTGTACGTGCACGCGGACGCGCCGCCTGGAGTCAGACACGGAGATGCGGGTGAGAACAGGAAAACCATCTGTTGTTTCAAGGGCGCAGATGAGAGTCCTACGGGCTCAACTTTCACGAGCGTAGAGGAGGAGATGTGCGCGCTAGTTTAGGGAGGTGGAGAGTTTGGGAAAGGCAATAAAATCATCTCAAATGAACGTTGGAGTTTGTTTTTGGATGCGACAGAGGCTCCTGACAGTTCTGCAATAAACTTGAAAAAAAAGGTTTCTGAGGTCACCGTGATTTATTTCTGCACATATTATAGTAATGTTTTTGTTCCCTGCTTCCTCTTATGTTCTATTCAGGGCCCGCTTATACACAAAATAAACGTTTTCATGAACCATGATGGAATTCTCTGGCTCAGATCCGCTTAGTTGG
Organism: Brachionichthys hirsutus; assembly: GCF_040956055.1. Lineage (NCBI taxonomy): Eukaryota > Metazoa > Chordata > Actinopteri > Lophiiformes > Brachionichthyidae > Brachionichthys > Brachionichthys hirsutus. Next base: position 3,991,300 of record NC_090899.1, read on the forward strand.
GAAAACAGTTTTATAATCGCCACATTACGCACCACCGTTTCCGTCCACATTTACTTCCTGCCAACACTGAGCGTGACGTCACTGTGTCCTCTTCTGCGCATGCGGGACGCTTTTGGGTCCGCATGGCATTCACAACCATATCTGAGTTTCATCCGTTGTGCTGTGATGCTTTGACTTTGACCTGCAGAGCACATCGCAGAGCCCATTTCATTTCATCCATCACTGAGTGTATAATAACAATAAAGTGCTATTCTATTCGATTCAAAATCAAATTCCAGAAGCACAAGGTTTAAAAGCACCATTAAAGACTCTGTTATCAGATAATTCTTTGGATGGTGTCTTGTTTTTGCCCTTATTTTCTCCCTCATCATGTTCTCTCTCTCTTCCTCTTTCACCCCCCCTCCCACCAAATTCCCCGTTCGCCCACCCTCCCCGCTCTGGTCAGTGAGTTACTCTCTCTATCGCTCTCACTTCCCGAATTAACCACTCAAGAAGTCACCACCGACTCAATCAATAGCTCATACATAAACCCTGCTCTAATCGCTCCCCCTGCCTGCCTGCCTGTCTGCCTCCCCTCCCCTCCCCTCCTCTCCCCCTCCTCTCCTCTCCTCTCCTCTCCTATAAATGTTTCACATTTATTACAATTAGATCTGGGGAGTTAAAAATAAAAATTCGGAAATCCTCAAACTGCTTTATATGTTGTTGTTGTTGTTGTTTTTACACTAACACACGACAAAAGACAGAGGCGTCCCGGTAAAGTCCACTTCTTGATCCTACTGTTATCCATTGTGATACAGTCCACCAACTTCCTTGCGATCGAGACAATAATAATCATCCAATCTGGACTTCTTGTGTGTCTTTTTAGTCTGAAAGGAGACCTGATGCCACTTTGGGACTACCGTATTTCTTAACGCACGTGGATTCATAAGCACACTTGTCTCATATAGGGACATTTCCCTCTCAACTTTATTGCACAGTAATTCTTTTAAGTGCGAGGGCACCGTTGGCCCAGGTTAGCGTGTCCAGCCTGACTGGGTCCAGTATTGTGTTATAGAAGGAGACATCAATATTGCATCATCTCATGTTTAACTGAGACACGTAGCTGTTTTTGGGGGCCTTAAATATATTGTATTACCAAAGGAAGTTACAGGCGGACACACAAACGTACACACACATGCATGAAATGGAGGAAAAAAGAGAGAATAACACAGAGAATTTTAAAATTACGAGGCTTCAACACACCCTCTGCTCCATTCCCCCTCCATCTATAGCTCCCTCTCTCTCTCTCTCTCTCTCTCTCTGCCCTCACTCCACTGCCTCTCTCTCCAAAGTCTTTGATTCATCCGTACAGTTTGATCTGAGAGAGAGCGAGTTTTGTAAACACATTTTTCACGATCATATAGCCACGGGCAAGGGGAGCGTGAGGCGTGGAGGAAGAAGAAGAAGAAGAAGAAGGAGAAGGAGGAGCGGGTGAGAGACTCGGAGAGAGAGTGTGTAAATGTGAGGGATGTTTAATCAGCATGCAAGATGGAAAGACAGGCTGAGGATGGAGTCTCAGATGCTGCAGCAGCAGTGACAGTCACACACAGACCGGGGAGGCCTGCAGACTGATGGGGGGGGGGGGGTGACGAAATGTGAAGCAACAATGAGAAAAAGCAAGTTATTTAGTTTTCCTCATCATGCACTCCAACATTTCCCAATATGAGCTTCCTGACTGGTGCAAAGAGAGAGAGAGAGAGAGAGAGAGAAAGAGAGAGAGAGAGAGAGGTGCATCTAGTTTGGGATGATGAACACAGAAAACAGAAACCGGCTCTGAAGAACAGATTATAGGTCGAGCCAATAAAGGAGAGAACAGACGGTAACGGTGTAAAGCGGAGCTAATAAACGCGCGCGCCTCTCGTTCCTTACGTTTGATCTTTTTTTCCCATTTGGTTGGAACACTTTCTTTTTTCATCATGGCAGCTCCTAATCCCGTTAGGTTCGATTGGCGCCTGCAATGTCGCTAACTCTACACAGGACGCGCCGCGGAGTGGAGGCGACGCCATCTCCGCTCCACGCGAGCATCAGCTTGGAGCGGAGATGACGGCAATGACGTGATCCACGGAATAAGAAGAAGAAGAAGAAGTCTTCTTCAAAGTTTCAAACTTCCTTTCAAATTTAGGTATTTTTAAGAAAAAAATATTTCAGGAAAATCTGGTCCGGATTGCCCACGCAAAACGTACCTTTTTTAATATTACCGCACATCCTTTCAAAATAAAAGAGATAATTTGGACAAAATCATTAAATATTTAATTACTCGCACGACGTTGTATATGAAAACTACTTTATTTGCATACAACGGTATTAAGTATTGTTGGGTTATCGTTACAATACGACAAATTATGATTATTATTATTATTATTATATCGACACAGAGTTTTTCTTTTTTCTCCCATTACTTAGTCCACTGCTGTTTTGAAAGATGAATCGCTGCAAGCAGTGAAGTCGGTTTTCAGAGCAGCCCTGTGTGTGTGTGTGTGTGTGTGTGCGTGTGTTTGTGCGGGTGAATATAATGCCACTGCAGTGAAGTGTAGCGTTTCCTCTATACCTCTCTCTTTCTTCTTTTTCTTTTTTTTTTCTTTTAGTCCGGGGAATTGTGCTCAACGTCCACAAACACATTGCAAATACCCGCCGGCCCAGCTGCATCGATTTCTAATTAGACGCCAGGATAATCGTTGGAGAGAGATGAAAAAAAAATGAGAGAGTGAAAGCGAGACCGAGTAAATAAATATATAAACGAATTAGCGGCCAGATTAATTGAATGAATATGAGCATTTAAAAAGAAACAAAGGTTATATTGTGGATAAAACTTGCGTGGATAGAGAAAGGCTGGAACCACGGGTGTAATTTCTGGAGGAAAGGAAGAAATCACGGCCTATAATTTAGTCAAAATTGTTTCGCAATAAGTGAAATGATTGGTGTAACCGCAAAGTGAATAATTATTTTTTATTCATACGGAGAATTTCCCACCAGCTTCACGTGATTTAACAGATATGAATGTTCAAGTAAAACAGAAGATGCACATTAAAAAAAACTGTTTTTTGTTTTCTTAAAATCAGAAATGGAGAATTTTTTTTTTTATAAGTCCAAAGTATACGCAATTAAGATTTGATCCTGCTGGTCTGAGAAATCACGACGACGTCCGTGACAGCGATCAATGAGTGAAGTTGGATTTTCCAACTTCTCTCTCTCCCTGTCTCTAACAGAGTATGACCGGGGGGGGGGGGGGGGGGGGGCAGCGCTCGTTTACTTTAATTAACGTTTCATCATTCTTTGAGCGGGACCGCGCACCGCATGCACCCTTTTATGCTGCTCCGTCTCTCATCCCTGCCCTCCATCTCAATCTTCCCCGCACTTTTCCTCTCCATCACCTTCCACTCACCTCTCATGTTACTTTTTTCAACTTTATCTCTTCCCTCCCGTTTCCTATACTTTTCTGTTATGAGCGCAAATGCGGGACGAACAATAAGATCGAAGCTCCATGTCGCATCTTTATTAGATTATTAGAATATTATTGGCATTTACGTTGTTCTGCACGGTCACTTTATGGCACTGATGGAGGGAGGAGATGATGAAGGAGGAGGATTATTGATCACTGACTGCATGTGATCATGTAATGGAAAATAAACCTCAACACGTAATCATCAAACAACGATCTAAATTTCGTGACCGCGACTATCGTTGAGGCGTTTTTGCTGTTTTTTCTTAATGAGGTAATAAGAATTTTAAAAATGACGTCACTTATGTTTTCTGACGTTTAACTATGTAATGAGTTCCAGCAGTGAAATGTAGGTTAATGTGCATTTTGAAGATGTAGTGCGACACCAAAAAGTCCCCAATGGTTTGCACAATAAACTTTAAAAAGAGATGAGACATTTCAATGAGTCGTTGCTGATCACTGTGTGCAAAATGCATCTGATGTTCTGAGCTCAGCGTGGAATTAATACACACTTGGCCTTTCCATTTTCAAGTTTCAACTAACTTTCAGTGAAGTGGTTTGATTCAAAACAACAACAACAACAACAAAACTCAAATATATGAGTCATCTCTCTTTCGAGTAAAGCTTCAATGAGGGTAAACAGAGTTATAACAAATAATAGGGTTATTATAAATATTACAATAACCCACTATAACACAACATCAGCTGTTTTTATGGGATTTTATTGTTAAAAAACCTAAATAAATCTAAAGATAAAAAGCCAGATGTGTGTCGAATTACATTACATTTTAGGCTGTATTTTGCTTACATGTGGTTAATGAAAAATAGGAACGATGAAAGTGAATCAATAAATCCAACAGCAAAAACTTGAGACTATATCAGAAACCAATAGTGCAGAATCCCTTTGGAGTCAGACAAGAGCTGGAGTTTGATAACCCGGTGGAAATGGCAGGTGTTATATGAAGCAAAAATAAAATAAGAACAAAGTAAATGCAGTTAGATTCATATGGTCTGGGTGTGACTCATTCAGCCTGGGAGTCAGCGCGGAGCATCTCCAGAGTTAAAACTGTTTAAAACACTTACACTGGTAACCGGATTAGTAGCCTTTTGGGGTTATGAACTTGATGAAATCCTTCGGGCCCAAAAGGGACTAGAGAGGCGAGTTCTCACATACAAATTGCCATTGATAAAGAGAGAGGATTAAGCTCCGCGATAACCTTTACTCCATCCTTCTCATACTGGTTTTGACACAAAAAACTATCCTTCCCAGAGTGCACTGCAGCTTCCACCATGTGGAACTCCAGCTGCTGTGATGTCACTTATTTCTGATCCTGCATTAATTAAACATTAAAGTTTAATTAATTTAATTAAGGATTTGGTTTTCCTGACATTTCTATGTATCTGATTTCAAAGCTGGGGGAAATGAACTAAAAAAGCATGAATGCATGCAAAAAGTTTGATGCTTCATCCATCGACTAGGAGAGATTTGTTGGTGAAATTTGAGTAAAAATGGACATCCATGGATATTCTCTTTATACAAATATGATTTCTTCACAACTTGGAGAAACGTGTTCACATGCAGCAGAAAAACAATCACACCTGGAGTGATGATTCGCATCCTCGGAGCTGTGTTCTTCACCAGGAAGATAACTTTATTGTGCGAAGCTTGTGATATGGGCTTGGAGAATTTATTGCTTGCAGATGCACAAGTGCTGATGCACTTTTCTAAGCATGAATTCCAATTATTTATGTGATTATTAGCCTATTATTTGTTTTAGCTATCAGCAGTCTGCATAAAAATAACTCTGACCTCTTCTTTAAGTTATTTTGACTTTTTATTGTAAATTTGTTGGAGCTGTGAACCTTTCTGCACTCAGCGGGTTAATGTCCTCCGACTGTGACATCATCATACCCTCTGCTGACACCATGCCAGCCAGACTTCCCATTGCATTCCGAATAAATGTCTTTTTGTGCTAGTACTAACAGTTTTCCCATTAACCTATATTATCAGGACAGAATAATGAATCGATATCTAATCCGATGTCTTAAAAATCTAATGACAACCTTCCATTTAAATGTTCTAAATAGCTTTTATAAAACATTCATATTTGGGTAAAATCAACAACAAATTTCAAGTTTGAATACAATTTTACACAACTTACATGGACCTTATGATCATGAATTGGATTCAGCGCATGGACAAACACAAACTCTCCCTCTTCTAGTTTCCTTTTTACAAACACACACACACACCCTCAGAGCCCGTCTGCCCCAGCCTCCATCAGTCCTTTCTCGCCTGTGAGTGCGTGTCAAATCAAATGTCCACCCCGGCGTGTGCTACACCTGCTGTGCCGGTGTATAATGCGCTGCATACAGTGAGCGCACGATGACGGATTACTGAATTAGACCAATAATGACAAGTGACACTTCTGTTACCGCTGCCTGAGCCACTGCAGACAGAAGTGGGGAGGTGTAAATAAAGAACAGACACAGTAACAAGGAGGGAGATGGAAGAGGGTACATGTGAAGGGGGGGGGGGGGGGTGGAGGAAGTCACAGAGATGGATTTTCCACTTGTTCTGTAGAAATAAATTCTGTATCAAAGGAGTGGAACCTCCATGTCCTGTCTTTCCCCCCTCTGTGCTTCTGAAATGACTGATACTGTGGATTTCACTAGTGGAAAGAGTTTTATTTAACAATTGTTTTCTTGCTCTGAGAAAAATTGAAGATGAGGTCCTAGCTAGACTCAAACCGGACAAAATGTCCTCAAGCAAACGGCTTAACAGAACCCTGAAGTTTTGACAGGTCTTCCTAATGAATACATATGAAATGTAGAGCAGGTTAGTTTGTACGTTTCAGGGCAGGGCAGAGCAACCACAGGAAGTCTGCCCCCCCGCATGGACCCAGATCTCTGCAGGCCTGTGCTCAGGATACTAAAGCATTCCAAATAAGGAAGAGGAGACGCAACCCTCCCTGGGACGACATGAATAAATCGGCCTGTACCACCCGGCGCTTCTGCACCGTGGCAAAGATTGACTGGAGGAGCGTGCATTTGGAGAAGTGTGCGCACAAACACATGCATTCATTCATTCACGCGAGGCGTGTCTGCTTGCCGCGATAGAAGCATTACAAGAATATTTGTGTTGGTGCTCTTTCATTGATGTCAATTTAACTGCGAGTCTCTTCCTGCACGTATTGCATCACAATGAAGAATCGGTGGGGGGGGGGATATAAGGGACGGCAGGATGCCGCGAGTTCTGGGTTCAAATCCTCACTTTTCAGTTGAGAGGTTTCACGTTATCACCAGTCTGCTTGGCTCTCCTTTGAGCGTTCTGGTGACTCTAAAACCACCGTTGAGCGTGAAGGCGAGGTGTGAAGGTGCATCTCTGCCTCCTTTTGTTTGAGAAAACGGGAATGGATGAGAAGGCTTGTTGTGAAGAAAGATTGAGCACTTATCCGGGATAAACCAACGCACGCTGCAGAGAGGCATGCGGAGGCTCAATTGGAGTTGGGAAGAGAGAGTTCGGGAGCAATAGGGGGGAGCGAGGAGGAAGGAAGACAGAAAGAAATATTGACAAAGCCTAGATATACACATAAGTCACCCGACACGACCCGCCTGCTCCCTGTATTTTATAGAGCTGCTCTGTGCCGGCGGAACAGCCTGACAGGCCAGTTCCTTCAACGGAAAATATGGTCCCTCTCTTGCCTCCCGCCTCTTGCTCCGCTATCACTCCTTTTTTCTGTCTAGCCCACCTGATATCATTCTGTCACCTCTGCACCAGGCTCTTGTTTCCATCATTTTTTTCCACCCTGTTCCCTTAGTTTATTGGCACTCTACATCCCCCCCCCCCTGTCATGTTTCAGTCCTCTGTTTCCATCCATCTTCATGTCGCTCTCTTAATCCCCTCTCATTTGCTCTCCTCGGCCCTCATCCCTCCCGTTTCTCTTCCTGCTCTCCCGAAGCCGTTTCCACACGCCATCCCATTTCCCCCTATACTCCTTCCCATTTCCCTCATTCTTCCTGATACATTTCCTCTTCACTATTGGTTCCATTCATCCCTCTCCCTCCTATTTGTGCTACAACATCACCATCCCTCTCTACTCCAGACTGTCCTATCCATCTTTTCAACCATATTTCTTCCATTACTATTAGTTCTGTCATTCTGTCGCTCCATATAAACTTTACCTATCAACTTTTTAAAGGTAGGAATTTTCACTTTTCTCTGTTCCTGCTGTCTCATTTCTCCTTCCTTCAATGTCTTTTGTCTCCTCGCCCTAAAATCATCATTCATTTCTTTTCTATTTTTCCCCACTATTTCGTTGTTTAGGCGGCTGTCTTCCCCTCCTACTCCATTTCCCTTCCTTTTCTTTTTTAGCCATTGCTTACGTTTTTCTTTTTGTCCCTTTTCTGTCTATACCCTTTCTCTTTCTCTGCATTCCAGTTGCCCCCCCCCCCCCCCCCCTCTCTCATCCGCAGCCTGAGCACAGAGCCCCATGTGTCGGAATCAATTAGGGCTGAGAGCCGTCGCGGCCGTTCTTTCACGGAGGTAAATATTAAACTGCACCAAGCACCGAGGAGGAGGAAGAGAGGGAGAGAGAGAGAGAGAGAGAGGAGGGGAGAGAGTGAGCCCTCCATCCCTAATCCACCGCATCGATCAGGCAGGGATGAGGGTAATATATTATTTTGACAAGATACGATTCTCCGACGCGCACCGCTATCCACGGCGATCGATTTCTTTCTCTCTCTCTCTCTCCTTTTTTTCTTTCCTTTTCTCCCCCACAGCGAATGGGACAGAGTTTGTGTGCTTGTGTGTGTGTGTCTTATAGATAGGGGTGCGTGCGTGCGTGCATTCGTTTTGTTGTTGTTGCTGGGTGTCTCAGCGTGTGCTGATGGTGTGCCGGAGTGTGGCTGGGTGACAATAGGAACAACAGCATTAGGAGATGTGGGGAAGACATGAGGATGGTGCCGCTAGTAGGTCTGCGCCTCTACAAACAAGCTCCTGTCTGAACTGCTGAATCACACTCACAATCCCGAGATGGATTGTCGAAAGGAGAATCTCCGACTCGTATTTTGTTTGCTGGGATGTGTCAAAGTCCAGCAGACAAGGCAGAATGTCAGCGTTGCATTTAATCAAATAGGCAAAGCTCTTCCATTGTAAAGTTAAGCGCCCCCCCCCCCCCCACCCCCCACCCCACGGTCCCCTCTGCTCCTATGCCTCCCCTCTAGATCGCTTTGTAAAGTGTGTCTAAATGCTAAATTCCAAGATCAATTTTTTTATTCAACCTCCACCCCATCAACGCTCTCCCTCTGCCCCCCCCCGACCTCTGTCCTCCTCAAAGCGCTTCACGTCCTCCGTCCTCCATGCAGTGATGGACGGTGTCCTACTGGCCCTTATATGTCTGTGTGCCATTTTATTCTCACTGAGGGTCACACACACACATCCTACAAAAAGCTGAGGCTTTCACATCAAATTCATTGGAAAATCACGGACCTGATAGGAGTGTTTAGGCTCAATGAAGCACATTTTTAGGGTAAAATCCACCAACGAGCTAATTCTGAATCGGCTAGACCCCCTAAATAAAATCCTTAGAGGTCATTTCTCTCTAATTGGATGGATAAGGGATTCTGGTAAACCACGGAATAAGTTCTGCGCTCATGTTTTATGAAATTGCGGCTTTCTGCAATATCTAATAGGCCTGTTATTTAGTTGGGCGAAGGATTGTAGTCACGGTTACTGAAAAAGTGAACATAAGCATCACTGGAGAGAAGAAAATACATGCGTGCACGCGCCTCTATGACACAGAACGCATGGCCGGCCAGCACCGAGAAGGTCAGCCGGGTGTGTGTCTTCATTCATTGGCAAAATCCCTCACCAATGCCTGACAGCCGTAGCCTGAGGTTTAATCTGGCTGGTTGCTCAGTCAAATTCTCTTCATCCCTTCTCGTCTTCCTCCACCAACATCTCCCTTCATTTCTTCACCTCTGCCACGATGTCCGTGGAAACTGCTGAGCCCATCCTCCACTGGTGGCTTGTCAACGTCGGGTACCGGCGGCCATGCTGGTGCCACTCCTCAACTGCACTCTCTCCTCCAAGCTAGAACGCCTCCTCTTCTCTGCTGTTCAAACCTCACATGATATCATTTTAAACTCCAATAACCGCCCTGGTTGTGTATAGATTCTCATTCCTTCAGGCCGAATCCAGGTTAAAGTTGTAATTTTAAGGTGCGATAGTTAAACATTGACGTGAAGCAGGCCATCCATACAACTCGTATTCCTCCAAATGCATCACACCAACAAAAATAGAATTGATCAGGAGGATGCATTAGTGTGTGATGTTTGGACTCTACCTGTGTTTATATGCATGTATGCATGTTTTTGTGGGACAGATATATTGCAGGTCCGACCTGTCCTTTTGAGTGTCGCGCTGATGCACAAGTGTTGCTTTTACACGCACCGCACCCCCCCCCCCAACACACAACCAGTTTCCTCTCCCACAATAGCACCTGCTGGTTTCTCCCCCAGCTCCACTCCTCTCTGGCTCCTTGTCTCCTACTTTCTCTGTTTCTGCCTGCCGCGACTTAGTTTTCGTCCTTCTTTCTGTCCACTCTTGCTTTTATTGTGCCATTTTCTGCCACTTTGGTCCAAGAAAGGCCGGCCGTAATGCAATCTCTCCCCCCCCTCTCCGTCCCCTGCTGTGAGGGAGAGTAGCTTGGCCGGTGTGCTGGGGTCGGTGAGAAGGGGGGGAGAGACGGGGTCAAGGTGAGCTCTAATACACTATTGATCCGCCCCAATTGAAAACCTGATGGAAATTTTACCCCCCTCCCTTCCTCCTCATCCTTTGCCCGCACCCTTCCCTCCCTCTCTTTCTCTCTGTTTTTGTCCCCCCCTCTGTTCTTCTACCACCCTCTTCCTTTCTCACTCTTTCCTCTTCCCTTATGTCTTTTTTCCTTCCTATGTGTATCATCCCTGCTGTTTAGACTCTTCCTCCTTTCCAGAGTCTCTCTCCATTCACGGCAATCTGTTTTCTCTCCCTGCTGAATGTCTCTTTCAAACGCTGACCACTTTCTCTCCCTTGCTATCTATCTATCTATCTATCTATCTGTGCCGAGCAGTGCTCTTCACCTCTAGTCATTTCCTCTCCGCTCTCTTTATCCCTTTGGTCTTGCCATCGCTCCCTTTTTGAAGCTAGTTCCCCCTCTTTTTTTTCATTTTAAATCCCTTGCCAACCTACCCCTCCCTGTTATTTCTATCATTGTCACTCCTTTCCTTCATCCCCCTCTCTGAGCGTGCATCAGATGGTCCATTTCTCTCTAACCCAGTGCATATTGATCCTTATGGCAGTAGCATGCAGGGAGAGGGCTGTGAAGACCACCGCTACAGTGTATTAAACGCCACAAATGCTTTGGACGTGGGGCCTGAGACACGCCTCCCCGGCAGGGCCCTGTCAATAGCTGCTCCCTCCTGTCAACAGCAGCCAAATGGCCTCTCAATCTGGGACTTGTGATGATCCACAGATTGGTCGACAAGAAGCGGCACCACTGAAAAATAGACAGAATCTTAACAGGAGAACAAAAAAAAAAAATATGAAAAAGAAATATGAAATTAAAGAAGGAGCTCTGTGGGTAGATTTCACTTTGTAGTTTCAGCATCAACGTCCTTTCAGAAATCTGAAACGATGCACAGCAAAATCTGTGACCTCTGCTTTCAATCCGATATATTTGTTAGCATAAAATGCTTCGCAACCATAATTTTGTCTTGCAGTTATGTGAGACGTCAATTGCAGACACCATCGTTAAAACACATCAAGCATCGGAGAGGTGTGAACATTAGAGAAATACATCTTTTACAGCTGCCCATTATTTTCCCACTTTAAGCAAGACCAGCCACAACCTCTCACTCGCTCCGACGCCATGCAGAGTTCGGCTGCTATCGCCGCGCCGCTTGAGTGGGAGATAAATAGAGTAAGAGCGTGTGCGTGCGTGCGTGTGTGCGTTTGATTTATGTACTGTTGTGTACGTGTCAGCCGGCCGAGCTATCGGGACCACCATCTCTCAATAGACATAGAAATGCTATAGCGGAGCGGGGACCCCTCTGTCGACCCCGACACCTCTGATACACATCTGGAACAACAGAGCACGCCGGGCAGGGGACTGGAGGGCTTTGTTAGAGTAGGAGGATGAAGAAGAGGAAGAGGAGGAGGAGGAGGAGGAGGAGGGGGGGGGGGGGGGGGGGCTACATTCATTGCTTCTTATAGTTGTTGTTGTTTTATTATCATTCAAAGGAGATTTGTTGACCCGGCATCCTTCACTCGCCGTCTTCCTACCACATTCTGCCGCTGTGTATTCACCTTCAACAGCCCGTCCGCCCTCGGAGGAATAATCTCACAGGTAGCAGAGCCCTAACATGAAGACTGGAGGTCCTGCTTGGCTGTTTCCACATTAAGCCTCTGCAGTTACTTCTGCACGATCCCGAGCTCATGGGAAATCCACAGTTGTTCAAATGATATTAACAACAAGACCAAAGCTCCACACACATATACCGTATATTTTATATTTCTCTCTCTAACCTCTATCTGACCTTTTCCTCTTCTTTCCTGCAGGTTGATCTGATATTCACTCATATTTCATGCGTGCAATAAAATATTACAACCGTGTAAAATAAAGGCGTCTCACAATGTTCTCAGACTTTTCCTTCTGACTTGCCTCTTTCTTTTCTCCCTGACAGCTTCCTCTCTTTCTCCCCCCATCTCCTCACCCGCTCCCTGCATTTCTTCCTCTTTAGGAAGGAATCAGTCTCACCTTAATTGCTCTTAAATCGGATTAATGACTGACCGGGGACAACTTGACTTAATCTCTCTTCTAGTAAATCTCTTCCTCTTCGCTCCTCTCGTACATCACTCTTAAACATCTCGTCCTCTATCGCTGCCTTTATCTCGCCCTCTCCTTTCCTATCCTCTCCGCTCGCTCCGTAGGTTTCCTTCTTTCTCCTCCTCTTTTTTGCGTCACCTTTTTTTTTTTTGCCTTGTCCTCTGTCACATCCTCGACCTCCGACTTTCTCCATTTCATCTCCCTCCTTTCCTTCTCCTCGCTCTCCATCGCTCCCCCCTGTGAGTCAATCATTCTTTCATCTTTTTGGACGCGCTCTGTCATGCTTCGGCTCAGCTCATCATCCGGGTCCCGTCATCATTTTTCTTCTCTTATTTTCACACTCTTTGGACAAATTCCTATCATCCGTTAACTTTTTAAGACTTTGCATCTTTGGCTCGGCTGTCACTCTCTTCATTCTCCACCTTGTCGTTCTCTCTTCTTCTGTCTTTGCAAGGTTGCCCGGTGGCGGCGTGCTCTGTACTTATGTGCTAGCGCACGTCGATGTGGTTCTGTCATTGCATCCTAAGTGCTTTGGCAATACTAGGGATCTGCTGTCATGCCAGTGCTACTAATCTCAATTGAATTACATTGAACTTGCATTGAGATAGAGATAAAGGACATGAGAGCGTCGTGAAAATGCACACGGACATGAAAGTGCATGCGTGCTTGCACATGATTGAAATAAGAATTTAATAATCATTAGGATATTTTGATTATTATTCAAAATGAGATTTCTGCTTACAAACCTGCTACAAGAAATAAATAAAAAAGTGCATTGCAGTTCACAAACGTGTCACCATGTCATACCGGGGGTGATCCTTCTTAAGGGTATAAGGGCAAAGAGATTGTGCCACCATCCAAACCCCTGCAGTTCCAAAAAAAAAAAACAGAACTGAGGGAAAAGGGAGCCTAGCCTTGTGGACAAAAGCTCATTTTCCTCTTGGTTGCACACTGCTGCAGGCGGGCTAAACATGCCACAGGAGAATTTAACCACTCATACACCTCTGTTTTCCTCTGGTTTTTCTCAACTTTACACGCGGCAGCAGAACAATAACCGAGAGTGAACCCGGATTTCTATGTCAGCCCAGAAGGTTTGTGCATGGCTTGTCACGCCTAAGGCGATTGCAGTGATCTGAGCACCATGAAGATGCTTTTGGGTTTGTTTTTTTCTTTCAGTGACAGAGAAAAAGAGAATCTGTCATTTCCAACATGCAGGCCACATTTGTTCACCTTCCAGTTTTGCTTTTAGCCATTTCCACATCCCCTTCTTTCTCCCATGACTCTCTTCTCTACACTCGTCAACTCTTTCAAAGCCCCTCCACCGCCAACACTGCCCAACCCTTGCATGGCCATCTGCTTCAGAGTGCAGCATCCACCCTCTCTCTCTCTCTCTCTCTCCCTCTCTCTCGCTCTCTCACTCACACAGTGCAGTCAGGATTAAGCATTTATCTCGGTGGTCCTCCTTTTGGCCCTAAACGCCCGTGAGGATGATAAGAGTTGCTGGGATTTGTCAAATTGTGCGCCATTGATTAACTGACCTTTCACGCCTGCGAGTCTCTCAGCCACTCCACTAACCGCCAACAGGCTAGATAGAGAGATAGATGGATACATCTGGCTGTTATTATTGTCTACACGTTTGTAGTTACCAGGTGTGGCAGGCGAGAGACAACAGGGGTACGAGGGCCACGGGAGGGGAGGGAGGACAGAGGCTTATATAGATGGTTTGAAAGATACAGAGGAGTCCTTCAATTGCCCTTTGGGCTTGGAGTGTAACAGGTATAGAAGATGTCTATAACCAAACAGTGGTATATATGTTGAGTGATGATGAATAATGGAAGACATTTTAAGGAGCGCCAAGGAGCTACTATCAGACATGAAGAATTAGGGCATAGCTGAAGGAAGACACCGGCTGGCTACAGGAAAGTGTTGCATGTGATCAGTAATGGCCAGAGGCTACGTAGTAGCTTTGATTATCCACACAGTCGCTTCATCATTAATATATTTTTAAAAGCAAGAAAGTTTTTTTTTTTCAATTTTATTTAAAAAATCTTAACACACAAATGAAACAAAAAGGTTACCCCAAAGGTAATGATCAGTCTGAGTGGGATGTTTACATTTAAAATCGAGACTGATGAACACTTGAGAGATGGGTGCCATACTGTGCAATATAATATAGTTTTATACTGTATATAAATAAACATTAATATCATGTAATTCTTTCTATTCAACTGCAACCGTCACTTTTTTTTATTGCGGTCTTTATATACAGTTTTAAATAAACACCTGACCACGCCCATGGAAAATAATCGTATTAAATTTATTATAATTTGAAAATATTGCGTTTGCTGTGAAATTACTGTTTAAATGACAAATAATAATAATACGGAAAAGAGGAAAGGAAAGGAAAACTTAAATGGAGGATGAAGGAAAAGGTCGCCTACCTGGACTTCCGCGTCGCCCCGCCTCGGAGGTACACCTGAGGCCGAAGCCTGATCACCGTGTCTTGGGCTGGATTGTCCGTTCGTCGGTGCGCTTGTTCCGACCCAGGAGAGGGAGGGGATGGCGCCGCTGTCCCACTGCACGGAGGCGTCACTGAAAACGGACGGAGTATCACATCTTCAAAAAATGACTGCCGGAAAAGTCTGAGCGAAACATTTTTCATCCAAATCAGAGATTTGAAACAACAATAAATGATCTGCGGGTCCAGCAGAGCGGAGCCGATGTCTTCCCCACCGGATGATTTGCTGGCCACGGATCAATCGTTACTCTTACTCGTTACTCGTGATGCTATTTTTTTTTTATTCTTCATAAAATCTTCACATTATTGCAACAAATCTCCAGAGTGATTCACCATTATCTGCTTTTACATTAACTCCGTCTGTAGAGGCTGCATGAAGTTCCTTTACGCACGGGAAGTGCCGAGTTTCCGCGGATATGCCGAGGCCTTGAACGCAGCTCAGCGAGAGGCTCTGTTGTCTTGTTATCGATATATGAGGAGCTTGCTGGAAAGGATATTGACCGCACTAACTAGCCGCACTTTGATCATACGAAATTGCTTTCCAGATGACAACGCATTTAGGATGAGAGGATTTTTTTTTTTTTTTTGAAAATCAAACCCGTCTGTCGCACCTGTCAGAAGTTTTTCTTTCTGAATGAGGATGAGGATAGATGAGCCTCGTATAAATCGACTTCATTGATGAGTCATAGAAAGCAAATAGTCAAAATCAGAAAATAAAAAATAAAAAGCAGAAAAGGTGAAGTGAAGTTACACTTAAAATTGAAATCCCGTAAGAGGGGAAGGCGCTTCCCCTCTTCGAATTTAAATCAATTAAGTCAGAATCAAGATTTCAAAACTCAGTCGTTAACGTAAAAAGCAGCCGTTAAATATCAGAGAATAAAATCTATCTTCTCAAACATAAATAGTCACGCTGAAAAAGAAACGGAAAAATACTTTCTGAGGAAAGTTAATCTCGAGTCTAATAACTCATAAAAGCAGCACTAAAATAGTTTAGCATTCATAATTGTTCAATTATTAAATTAAATATATTAATGCATGAAATGTAATCACAGAAATATATTAATATAATAACATAAAATACATAAAAGTTTGACATTTTATATTTATTATTGTTTGAATTTCAAACCAGGAAGCTTTGAGAAAAATATTGAGTGTATGTTACTAAATAATAATAATATTAATATTAATAATATTAATAATATTAATATGAAATAACTTGTTTCCCTTTCAAGTCATTATTGGTAATAATATTTAGCTATTATAAAAATACTAATTACTATTATTATTATTATTATTATTATTTGTAGTAGTAAAATTCTATCATTAGTTGGAGAGATTTTTTCATGGTCCTGCTCAGCCTTTAGAAAACAGGCCTGGGCAGAATGCGTCTTCGCCCGGTGACTAGAATAAATGTACGAGTCAACAAGTCCAAAGCCGAATTGCAGAGGTGAGAATGAAGGAGGGGAGGATGAGTGACGTGGGGAGAAATTTCCCTAAATGCCATTTAATGTCGGAAATATTTCCGCCACTTATTGACAGCACAGAGACAAATGAGAAACCAGGGAAATAATCCAATTAAAGGCCTGAGCTCAGAGACAGACCGGAGGAGAGAGACTCAACACTTTAGATGGTCTTTCCGAGTCTGGCGCAGGGCGAGACGTTTAGTGATTGATGGAAAGTATAATATATAGAAATATAAACCGGCATTAATGCTGTCAAAATCGGCAAAACAATAGTTTCATATTTCATAAATTCCATTTGTTAAATTTTTATTATTATTATTATACAAAGTAATGCTCAGCCTCCCAAATTGCAAATCTGCTGTTTTTCCCCAAACACGCGCGCACTGTCACGCACACGCACGCAACCACTCACACGCTTTTAAACGTTCCTGTGGCTGAGCAAAGTTATATTTGAATAATTGACTGCAGAAAAACAACACTGGTTGGGGTTAGGGGCAGATCGATTGATCGATCTCTTAATCTGCAATAGTTACATGTAAGTATTGATTTACAAACACTGTTTATCTGGAAATATGCTGGCTGCAAATAATTGATGAAGTACACCCACGGCGCGCATAAATATGTATCAAAGTTGGAAGCGGGTAAACACCCCAAAAAGTGAAAATGATCTACGGAGAAAATTCCCATCAACATTATTCCATTTTCAATGCGCCCACTTCTGAATCAAACTCCCACGTGCGAGTGTGAGCGCACGCACGCAGAAACAAATCATCGGCTCCAATCCGAAGAGAAAAATAAACTTCGATATTTTCTTTTGGCGAACACGTCCACGCACGGCCGCGGGTGGGCCGAGATGTTGCTGCTATTTGGAGGGGAGTGAAGGAAACGCGGTTTCCTTGAGTCAAGTTGAAAAATAAAATAAAAACGATTATGTTGCTTTGGGACAGTCTTTCATGAGCTGCGGGAACAAAACACACAAATAACGGATTCATCAGTGCATGAGTTAAAAATAAAGTTAGACCTGAGTATCAGCACGTGTACGTCCCAGAGCAAGGCGTGTGGCACACACTCACGCGCGCACACACACGCATAGATGACAGAGAGGGAGAGAGAGAGAGAGAGAGAGAAGCACCGGCTGAGGTCTGGCGCAGATCGCCGTGTGTGAGTGGCTGTTTAATTGACTGATTGATGCGGCGCGCTGTGGAGCTGAGAGCCGGACGCTTTAACAAATGGAGACGTTTAAAGGCTAAGCGCCGACACCTGAACGCATCAAATAGCCGACACCTGAACGCACCAAATAGCCGACACCTTTTTGCTGCACGAACGTTATATATAGGAACAAAACCAGGATATTTATGTCCGTCTCTTGCTGTGTAGGTGCAGGTTGGTGTTGATGTTGCAAAAGATTGAAACTTTCCAAAGAGAAGACAAAAGCTAAAAAAAAAAAAAAAAGAAAACGAACCTTCCACGGGAAACGCCGTGCGTAAAAACTTTTTGTACCAGTCCTCAAAGTAACAATAACAGAGTCGTGTCGACACAAATACATCACAGCGTCTTCAAACACACTCACCAGTGCAGAGCAACATATACAACTTCTTAAAATTAATTTAAATCAAAAGAAAAAAATAAGAAACGAAAAATCCAAAGAGGACAACATACCTCCAGTTTGTATTTTCAGTGTTGTTAAAGCTCTCTCCTGCTCCTGAGCGACCCGTCTATCCACACGCACTCACTCTGAAGGCGCAGCGAGCTGCAGCGACCGCAGAGGCGCTCCTAACCTGAACCCGGGCAGAGGGAGGGTGGCGGGGAGGGGAGGGGTGCGGTGCGGCGCTCTCTCTCTCTCGCTCTCTCTCTCTCTCCCTCCCTCCCTCCCCGTGTGTAAGTAGCTAATTAGTAAATCCCCATTCGCTGTGCCTCGGGTGGGTTTGTTTTACCCGGTCGACAAGCCGAGAGGAAAGAGATTTTGAAGTAGGATTCGACCCGTTTCCGCTCCTGTCTCAAATACGAGGTGTGTGTGATTGTGTGAGTTTTCTGTCAGAGCTCTCAGTACTGAGCCTCTTTATATCCCTCTTGACCACCAAAGTGTCAACCATGTTCGGTCACCTGACTTGAATCACCTGAGCAATCCCCCACAACAAACAACCAAAGTGGTCACTTGGAAGGAGATGCATTTTCTCTGACAGAAAACCTCCACGTAAACCCCAAGCTGCATTCAATTCTGAAACTATTTAGAGTGAATGGCTGTTATTTCCCGTCTTTAAATAGAGCCTGATGCGATTCACAACAGAAATGTTCTCGTTCTTCTGTGAGGGGAAACGCCTCTCGCTAAAGTTTGAGCTCTACCTGTCAATTTGTCTTTAGGAGAGTACAAAGAAATATCCCTGTATTTATGAGCGTTTCATCTGGAGCAAAGTGAAATACATTCATTTCACCTCAGCGGAGAGGAGAGGAGAGGAGAGACATTCTCCTTCGCCAGTAAATCGACTCTTCTTCTAACAAACTTAAATTCTGTAATTGATCCCCAATCAGTGGCTTAATAATCAATTAAATAAACCTATATGGAACTCATTTGAGCGTGTCTTCTATGACATGGGAATCAAAAGAAGAGCTGAAAGGAGAGGAGATTGAAGGGTGGAAGGAAGAACAGGAGGCTTTGTTCTAGACTGGGTTCTATCTGAACCGGTTCTGGTTATAATGACTGAGGAGATCATGAGATCAAGTTATTTTTCAGGGGTCATCAGCTGCACCAGATGTTTTCATAAAAAAAAACCTCATTTTAATTTAGCGTTTATACAGCAGTGTGTAGAATGGAAGGTTTTGGAGTTTAAAAAAAACAACATCTAAATCATTGCCGTTCAACTTTAGAATGTCCCGTTGGACATTTTCCATTTGCCATTAGACCCGATCGTTTGATTGAATGATCACGAAAATCATCCGCAGATTAATCAGTAATGAAATGAATAATTATTTGTAAACCTAAGTGAGGTTCACATATCTCTGGTGGGTTTTTTTGGGGCCTAAAATATCCATGGTCACAGTCGTACACATAAAAAACCCACTCAAACCATATGCCTCTTTACTGCCCTCTAGTGTTGACTGCTCGTGTCAGCCGCCTGTCACTCTGCGGGTTAAAACCTCCATCTGGCCGTTAAAACTTCAGCCTCTGATTTCGACGCACATTTACGCAAACTGCCATTTATTTATGTGCATGTTTGTTTTTTTCTTTCCTACAGTATAAGGTGTGTGTGTGTGTGTGTGTGTGGTGTGTGTGTGGGTGTGTGTGTGTGTGTGTGTCTATTGGGAGCAGAGAATATCAGACACTCACACACTCAGCAGATGAAAGCTTTGCCAATACTGCAAATCCCCTGAGGGTCGTGGCAATATCGATGTGACGACCAGTGCGTGTGTGTGTGTGTGCGTGCGTGCGTGCGTGTGTGCATCCTTTTTATGCATGTCAGTATTTGTGCGTGTATGGGGTGTCTGTTTCAAGTATGCAGGTCACCTCCAGAACCCAAAAAGGGGAAATGAGATGGACAAAAACGTAAAAATCTCACAGCTGATCTCAGACCAGCTCATTCACCGCGGGGGGGGGGGGGGGGGGGGGGGGGTCGTGTTTTGCTTCCCTGCGCTGATTCTTTCTCAGCAGCTGGAGCACCTGACCCTCTGGCACCTGGGATGTATGCGTGACAGAGTGGGGAGGCGCTGGAAGAGGATGAATAACTGACCTATCACATCCACATTGACTGAGTTAATTAATACAAGTAGAGCAGGCGATTCTGAGCTCACTTTTCACTGTATGGATTTGCTGTCTCCTCACATTTGGTATGTTTTATGTCTATTCAATGCAAATCCAATGTGCTCTGTCCAGCGGCCCGATCGTGACAGCTAATTTTGGTCGGTGAGCTGTTCTGATCGGGCGGATTTTAATTGTGGCAAAACACAGAGCTGTCGCTGTGACTGATTGATATAAAATATCATGTGAGTGGATGTTAAATTGCAGCAGAGCTCACATTATATCCATTATATTTCCGCTCGTGGGTGACAGATGCTCGGTCTCGGCTTTTGCCTGCATTTTTGGATTTGATGAAGCTAAAACATGTTCAAAGAGATTAGAGAAAGACGCGGAAATTAAGAGGATGCGGTGAGATCAGGGGAGGAATGATGAGGAAATGCACCCTGAAGTCTCCTAAACATGCAACCCCCCTTTTTTCCGCTTCTGTGTGGGAGCGAAAGACAAGCAAGAGGCGCACAAGGATGAGGAAGACAAGCAGGACAGATGGGAAGACAGGCAGAAGAAGGTGGGAAATGGAGAGAAAAGGAGGGAAAAGAGAACAAGAAAGAGCTCCACTGCCTAGTCTTAATCTGAGCTGGTATGATCAATAGCCCATTTCCCATTGTTGCCAGAGCTGTTCGATCGGTACACCACGGAATTAACACACCCACTTTAATCTAGGGGGAGAGGAGCAGGGGGGGGGGGGGGTTAAGGGGGTGAGTGGGGAGCAGCTGTGGAGGCATTCTCAAATGAAATCAAATCTAATTGTTATCATTGTAGCTGCTGCACTTATTACTACCTCTGTTACAATTATCCAGCCACAATATAGCTCTGCCCCCCCCCCCCCCCCTCACACCCCACGTCATGTGGCGTAAACTGGACGTAAACAATCCGAATTAGTGTTTATTTGTTTCATTTTGCCGGTTGCAGATTGGATTGGTTTGGGAGGTTATCTCATGAAGGTTTCATGAGATAATGCTGTTAAGTTACAGAATGTGTTCCTGATGTCTGTGTGACCGTATTAAAGGTGGTGGTGGTGGGGGGGGGGGGAGTTACTCTGGTGGCAGCAATCTCAGATGGTGCGTCTCCACCTGCAGCAATGGCATCTCGGCTTGGAACGTGCAGCTATCCCAGCTTGCTATGGGCGAGCGGCTCGGGTATACATCTTGGACGTGTCGCCAGCGCATCGCGGAGCCACACGGAGACAGACAACCATTTACGCATACACTACGGACAATTTGGAACAACCAATTCACCTAAATTGCTTGGTCTTTTTTACAAGGTGGGAGGAAACCAGAGAACCATGGAGAAAACCCACGCAGACATACAAACTTTGCACAGACAGGATTTGAATCCGGTACGGTCTTGCTGTGAGGCGACAGCGCTAACCACAACCTCTGCTTTGCTCCTGCCAGCATGTAGATAATCAATCGGGTTAAAGTGGAGAGCATCCTCCAACAAGTCAGTCTTAAAGTCACGAGTGATGCTTTTCTAAACTTCAGGTTTCTGAAGCACTTTTGTTTGTGGTTTGTATTAAATCATCAAATATCACAGGGACAGTTCTGCAAAAAGAATATCTGCGTGCAGTGATTACAGTCGGGCAATTTCAATAATGAAATATAACCAGTATCGGGTTAGTATAGCAGTAATTGAACTTATATATGTATATATGACATAGTGCTGTGATCAGAGTAGTTCAACCTGCCATAGCTTCCATAACGGTTCTTTCTCGGCCCCAGTACTTGAGCTCAAGATGAATATTGTAATCTACAGCTTTGGGTGTTGCCGGTGGAGTCTTTACTTTTTTTTGGTCCTCCACGGAAACAGGTTGAGGGGGAAAAAGCATTGCAGGAGCTCTTCCCTCCTTCCCGAGGCTATATACTCAACTTTTGCTCCAATCCATTCTACTTACTCTCATCCTTTTGAAGTAATTTCATAACAGAGCAATTTTCTCGTTAACGTTTGGGCTTTAATTGTGGGTAATTAAGCGTGCTCCAGTAGTAGAGAGAGCGCTGTTCAGAGGGCTGGGGGGGGAAATTAGCCGTAGTTCAGCTGTGAAATATGGGGTTAAGTGGAAGACGGTAGGGAGAGGAGAGAGCCGAGGGGGGTCAGCGACTCCAAAACAGGGGGCACGTCGTCTGAAAGCAGATCTTTTTTTGAGGGGGGGGGTTGTAGTGGTAGATGCTGAAGTACAACAAAAAGGAAAGTTGGGAATCGAAATGAATCACCTTAGCAAGAAAGGCAAATGAAACAGAAGCTTAATGGCTGAAGGAGGTGATGTGAGGAGTGCAAGAAAATAACGACGTCAAAGATGGGATTGAGTGGACGCAAAGTTTCAGGGTTAAACTTGTGCAACGTGTAGCTGCATTTGAGCAGTTATCATATAAAGCAGCGTATATTATTCATTACTTCCTCCTATCACATGTCACTGCACCAATTAAGGATTTGATGAGGAAAGCTACAGATAATCCCTACAATATTCTGCATGGAAGGCGCACATCTGAATGTTTCTTATGTTACAGCAAATCTTACTGCAAATTATTATCAGGGTAACAATTAAACCACGCCATGCTCTTCCTCTATAAACAGCATTCTGCTTGTGTTTTCTTTCAGTAAGTAATGTGTGTGCATTTCACCCAACACTTCTTCTCTAGCAACAGTGCATGTGTGTGTGTGTGTGTGTGTGTGTGTGTGTGCGAAAGCAAAACCCTGGGATGTAGGCACATTTTTTTTTTAATCTGAGTGACCTGTAATTAAATGCAACACCCTGCTGAATAGAGGCCCGGCCCATTCACATCTATTAATGCTTTAGCTTTAACCCCATAACAGCCATAAACGTCACTGCAGCCATAAAGAAGATGAGGACAGATTGGGGCCATTGACTGTACAATCAAACTCTCGGCGGAGGGAGACGCACTCCGTTGGGCCCTTTATGAGCGCTTCGGCCCTCGGCGGAACCGTCCCCGCTGACCGTAATGAACCTGTTAAAGCCTCTATAAATATTGGCTCTCATGCTCAGCGATCGTTTGAGTACCTCCGAATAGAGTGATGCTCGCAAACAAGTGGCTGGGCATTGGAGTGGTTAAGCTAATACCCAATCAATGGAAGGAAACTCCTTTGCAGCGGACCCTGGGCCGAGCTGTGATTCATACAGGGGGGGTGCAGACATAATGTGGTTTAGAATAAGCACAAAACGACCGTATTGATTAAGACATTATCGGTGTCAATAGGAAGAGTTCTTTCAGGAAGAAGTGAGAACTGACGGGGAATTGGCGTCGGCTGAACTAAAGATCTTCCTGTCAGCTCCAGTGGAAAAAAATCCAGACTTAAGGCATCAGGGTGATGGTCTCACTCCCCATGGTGCTGCTGGTGTTAAAGATTAGATGTGAGTCGGCGTTCTTTGCTCAGGAAATCCACAACATTCCCCGACAAGAGAGGAAAAGGAAGATTCTCTCCACGATGAAAGGAGATATTTAGGTTCACAAAGACTTGAGTGGCTCTGCTACATTTCAATTACTTAAAGGAGAATGACATCACATTTCAAGGGTTGAACTGAACACGGCTATATCCGTGTTATCGCGAGGCACCGCAACAATCCGGTCAACACTGATTTGAGCCAGGATGGCTCCTTAACGTTCATCCACTGATATTTCCGCTTCACGCATTTGAAACAGAAGGTTTCTCCTCGTCTAATATCTCTGTCATCCAATGTTTCAACATTTATATCAGAGATTTAAGGAAATGGAACGACCCGTCAAAAAAAAGAAAAACCGAGTCTCCTCTTGTGGTGTCTGATGAATCACTGTGGTCTTTGAAAAATTGCATTTTACTGGTGAAAACACTCCATCAGGTTCTCATTTTTTGTTGTATACTCTCAGTGCAAATCATCGTCACTTGTTCTTCTTCTTCTTATTCTTCTTATTATTATTATTGTGTTAAAGCTGTAAGCATAATTTGCTCGAGGCGGAATGTTTCAAACATTATTGTCTGCTCTCTGAAATAGAAAAGCTGTTGCATCCCAGTTCTGCAAGTGACACTTTGACCTTGTGTGACATGAACTTCTAATCAATGAAAAGGCCTTACAGACAGCGCCCAGGGCGACTCAAAGCAAAAGCGAATTTAACCAATATTTACAATTACCTTAAGTGTAATTATTATTATTTTGGAAAACGTTAGCTGCAAGATTGCTGAAAAATATATTTGACAGTCTGATGGATCTTTATCTGTGAAGTGTGTGTGTGCGTGTGAGCCTGTGTGACCTTGACAAGACATCGACTTGTTTTGAAACTGAAATCTTTATAGAGATAACCTAAAACACACAAAGATAAACTCATTCAAACATTTTATGAGTTCAAAAAGTCAAAAATGTGTAACGAACCCCTCCAGAGTGTGAACAAAAGTGTTTGTGCACCATAATGCGCGCACGTCTAATTAAAGCGCGTCATTCCCAGACAAGCTCCGAGTGTGTGATTAAATGTTAATGGTTCGAGTAGTGGGAATCCATTTGAATCAGGCGATGCGTGACACCGTGGAAGCGTAGAGCACGTTCACGTATTAATCCACAATATTAAATCATAACCTTCAAGTCACCAAAAATAGAAATGCGCACTTTGCGCACGAACGAAAGCATGGACTACAAATTCTGTTGCTTTGTCTTTTGGCATCTTTTTGTGAAACAGATCCTCTTTCTTAAAGTTCGTGTCCACCGCCAGCTCCTAAAGTTCTCATCGAACTATCTGCTTCACATCCGCAGTAGAATGTAAATCACAACAGCAACCATTTTCTCACTTCAAAGGAGAAAACTTTTACGGATTGTTGCCCGTCTGATCTATGGGAACGGCGTGCGTACCCGTGCGTACCCGTGCGCTGTTGGACAAATCTCCGGCGCGCACAGCCTCCAGGAGGTGCGCTTGTTTCCCGCGTCACCGAAGTGTGTTCGAATCTTATTCCTGAATTGTTTCTCTATTATTAATGCCGCTAATCAGGAATACGCGCGCTTACCTTCACCGCTGCGCCTTCATCGACTTGACCGGCGGCTCTTCACGTGGAATCCCGTTGACGTGCAGAGGACGGATGATAATCTGTGCAGTGTAACAGATCGCCCCCCCCCCCCCGCATTAAAGTGAAGATTTACGCAGCTATGATTTATGACTCGGAGTGTTCATGAATGCTGAGGAAGAGGAGAAAGATCAAGATGAGCGAGACGATGGGGGAAAGCGCGCTGCGTGCAGGACGGACGTGCGTGAGAGAAAAGTTGTCCTCGGAGCAACACAAAAGTTGACGGAATAAACTCCCCGCAACCGGTTGATGTCCGAAATTGGCTGCAATTCACCTGAGCGGCGTTGCATGAAAACAGAAAGCAACGGGGAAAGTAGCAGGCGTTAGCGGGGGGGGGGGGGGGGGGGGGGGGGGGGCAGGAAGGGATGACAGAGAGACAGGGGGGGTCGCGCACGCTGAGCGTGAACCTCCACCTCACACTATAGCCTGTCTGCGCCTATAAGTTTCTATCAGCTGCAGTTCTGCACGTTCTCCGTGGACGCGGGACACGAAATTGACCGACAGCGAAGGAAACTACATGCAGCGGGCTGGCGGCCAGAAAGCGGATCGATCGGGTCATCATTTTGTCCAAAGTCGAAGGAAAATAAAGTTCATGGAGGAATGAAATCTGAAAACAGATGGCGAATCCCGCCGCCCCTAAATAAGATTCGATCTTTGGGACTGGAGCGTAGATAATATTTGGTTGGACGTTTGATGAAAATGACGTATTTGGACAGGTGGGGGTTGAAGGAGTGTGCGTGTGTTTGTGTGTGCGTGTGTGTGTGTGTGTGGGGGGGGGGGGGGTGGATATGACGTTTGTAGAGACAGAAACTAAACTTAGAAGAGGAGGACGCGGTGTTTTGTCCCCCTTCAGATTCCATCCAAGCATCTCGTCCCCTTTCATCATTTACACCCCCCCCCCCCCCCCCCCACACACACACACACACACACACACCCCGCACGCGCGCGTGTGCGCGCGCCGCACAGAGGGGCGACGGGTGGAAAGAGGAAAAGGAGCGAAAACAAGAATACCAAATAAATGAGAAATTTTCGTACAGGCCCGCTTCCGTACGTTCCATGCTAGCAATAACAATTAAATATCGACCGCTTTCCCGGCCGGAGAGAACCTGAGATACCCAGAGACTGCCAAGTACCAAGCCCCCCCCCCCCTCCCCTTCATTTCTCCCCATCTTCCACATATGCACTCACTCCCTCTCCTCCTTTTCTCGTCATCCCTTCCCTATACACCTCTTTTCCTTCTAATCCAAGTCCATCAAGCCAATCTCTTCTAATTTGGTGTATCTCATTTCTCTTGATTCCATCCCACAACCAATTTCAGCTCCACTTTTATCATTGCTGATTTGGGGGTGGCTTCTCGGACACACTCCCATTTGCTCCCCGTGCAAGAGGACTTCCGCACCCCAAGCATGTTAGTTTATCATGATACGATACCTACAAAGACAATTAATTCCATTAGAATATTGTATTTTCTAAACAACTCTGTAATGGAGCTCACATCCACAGGAGCCTAGTGCCCTCTGCTGGTAGGGCATTCACTCGCCTCCCTGATGAACTCCTCGAACCGGGAGGGAATTTTGAACAAGGCGTCGTTGGACTTCACGGATCTGCATCGAGGGTTCCTTCAGCTCCGCCCACCTCTCAAAGAAAAAGAGAGAGAAACATCAACATATGTTCATGGTTTCCGGCTAATCGCACTGAAAGGCAGCAACAACAGCAAAACAAGGCCAATGGAAACATTTCCAGAGGTAACAAGAACGAGTTGTGCTATCAAGATCCACTTTCTTTTATACCATAAGTTTATGGAGGACGCATGAATCCTAAACAGTTTTTATGAAACATTCGGGGATCTGTAAATATGCTGAGCTACAATTGTCTTGACAATAGCTGCATGGTCTGAAAGTGAAGGTGTTCTTTTTTAAATGTCTGGCAGAATTCTTCTGTATACGGTGAGCGAAAACATCATTTAGTCATTTATTTCAGAAACTGCTGTAATATGATGCCCTTCTATGTGTCTATGGGGACAATGAGGTGTGTGTGTGTGTGTGTGTGTGTGTTTGGGGGTGCAGACATTACCCAAAGACAAACAGGTGGACTCCATTCCTTTGCAACACCCTCCTTTTGTTGATTGACAGCCCCCCCCCCCGTGGATTTGTGCTGACTTCGTGGCGAGCCTGCCAGAGGAGGGCATTACGTTGCCCTGATAAGTCCTGAGCACGCCGACGCCAACTTTCCAAATGAATTGCACAACTATCAAAAGTTTCTCCATCATTGTCGTTGTGTCTTCTCTCACTCTTTATATTTTTTTTCCGCCTCAGAACCTCTCTCTATACGCGCACCCTACGCCATTCAATTTCTATTTATTTCACCCCATCCCCATCACCTCCTCCACGTCTCCATCTCCCCCCCCGGCACCCCACACCCCCCTCATCCTCTTTCTCATCTCTCCTTTTTTTCCACACTTCTCCGCATCTCCTCTCTGGACCCATTCTTCCCCTGTTGTCCTCCTAATTCTCCTCTCTCCATATCTTTTCCCTTTTCCCTTACATCCTCCCCTCCACCTCGTTATCTCCCCCGTTTGACTTTAATTAGTTAATGCATTAATTATCCACGCCCCAATACCTGCACCATTAACATGCCCTCTCCTCTCCTCTCCGTGGTTCCCTGTCCGCCTCACCCCGAGGCCTTCGGGCTGCAGACGTTGCACGGACACACGGGAACGCGCACACACACGCACATCCCCTTTTACCCCATGTCTCTTTTTCACTCTATTTCTCACTCTTGCACTCTTTACCCCCAACCTATTTCCCCTCCAAAGTCATCTCCCCCCCCCCCCCCCCCCCCAGTCTATCTTTCTCCTGCCCCCTATACTCTCCTCTTTTCTCTCTGTGCCTTGCAGTCGCCTCTGCCGGCTGGTCTCTCTCCCCGGCGACGGAATTATGAAAAATGCGCCCATCGACAGAGCGCCTCAGCTTCGATTAGCCGAGATGGGACATGACAGGCCGCGATCAATACTTATACCGTCCTATAACGTGTCAACTAATGAATCAATCTCGGCTAAATTTTCCATTTTTCAAAAGCCGACGCGAGAGACTGGAATATCCTCTTTTGTAAAGATATTATTATCGATTTCGTCGGCAATTTGACATCGGGGGTAGTTAATTCCACTCTAGAATAAAATTGAAAACACTTGAGATTGAAGTGAGAGAGGGAGAGAGATAGGAGGGGGGGGGGGGGGTGGAGAGAGAGAGGAGGGAGGCAAGGGCAGGCAGGAGGGGAGGGGGAGACGGCTGTTGACTTGATAAAAGAGAATGGGAAGATGGGAGGAAGGGGGGAAAGAGAATAGGAAGAAGAGATACCACTGTGTTGTTGCAGAGACAACAGTGTAGTCTCTCTCTATCTATCTATCTATCTATTCATCCATCCATCCATCCTGATGCACCCTTTTGCTGTGTGTTTTCAAAACGCTCTAAATAAATGGAATAAAATAGACGTTGCAGTTGCCTCCTGATCGTCAGGCTGAGGTGACTCTTGTAAACGTATATACTTTTAATATCACATTAACGCGGTGCGAGCTATGGACACACGGCCGTGTGAGTGTTTCCACGCGTGTAAATGTGCGTGCGTGAAAGCATGTGTGTCGGCAAAGAGGCAGAGAGCCGGCATGTGTGTCAGAGTGAAATATAGATGGAGGAGGCCGGTGTGTGCGGGTCAGCGAGGTGCAGTGTAACTGTCGACAATCACAGCCTTATTTACCTGTCAAAAACACTATCATCCCACACAGCCCCAGCCAAGCAATTTCTCCTGTCTCTTCCTCCCTCACTCTCTTTCTCTCCCTCCCTCTCTCTCTCTCTCTCTCTCTCCCTCCAATTACAAGGGCTATTTCTCTCCAGGACAAAAACACTCCCCGCTCCTTTCCGATAGCCCCTTCCCTCTCCCCAATGTTTCTACCCTTCTCTCTCTTTATTCCCACTCTCACCAGGTTTTTTTTTTATTTATTTTTTTGCCTCTGCTGAGAGTTGGAGAGTGGAAATGAACAAGCTGTAAACACACACCACTTATCGCAGTGAATGCTGCTGTTGTGTATTTGTTGGCGAGGCAAAGTCTGTGGGTGTATGAGACCAAGGGTGTGGTCTACTGTAACAGACGGAGAGACGCGGAATAAAGACGCGCCACAGGTTGGAAGGGAGTTCGATCAGAGCGCCGTCGGCTGCGCGACGCTCCTGCTTTGAAACGGCAACAGTTATGAAGTGTGTTGAGTTTTTATACAGACTGGGGAGAATGATTTCATCGTATGTGACTATTTGTGAGAGCCTGCTGTCCTCGAGGATTCCTGCTGTCAATATTCCATATTGTTCTTGTCGGCAGCTTTGTCGAGGAAGCGCACGGAAGAGCGCACGCCTGTATCAAAGCCACGGCCACTTTGCCGACAATCCGATAAACAAACACAAACACACAAACTCCTCGAACTCTCAATGGCGAGGTGGTGAAAAGCAAAAACTCAGTCATGGCCACAAGAAGAAGCGGAGACACATCGAGCCGATTAAACATTCATGGCTGTCCAACAAGACACGAGTAGGACACAACATTGTCCCCACTTTGCTTCCATGAATGGTCATCTTTGGCGTATGAGATTCCAGCTGACATTAAGCTCCATCAACTGGATTCAAATGATCATTTATTTGTGGATAGTGTTTTCGTCGTGCGTCGTAGGCGACAGTGGAAAAGGTTCAACGTCATTCAGCGCATCAAAATCCACTCAGAATGTTTTCAGAAAACGTCAAACGTGAACTCCAAACGTGAGGCAATGGCTTGCAAAAAATGTACATTTTTGATTTATGAGATTTTGCTTGCTGAGAGGATTTTGCAGGATTCTTTGGCCAGCACTTGTGCACCGGCGGATTATTGAGCTGCACGATGGCGGCCTGTATGCGACAGATTGGAACGATCGCTCTGCTGCTTGAATGAAAAGAAACTCGGGTGGCCTTTTGTTTCCTGAACCAATTCTTGATAGCTGTGACCGAAACATACACGTGTACACAATGCACACACAGACACAGACACAGACACAGACACACACTCAGGCTTGATAGCAGTCCACTGCGTGACGTAGTGACTGGCTGTGTGAAGAGGCCATCTGACAAAGCCATTAACAGGGCAGTGTAATACCTGTCTGCGGCGGGGTGACTGACACCAGAAAAAGAAGCACGGCGACGTATGACTGACCGGATCGTAAGCTGGTTGACAGACGAAGGCTGGCAGAGACACCGACACCACAGACAGTGATGGAGACAAGAAAAGGGGAGCAAAGCAGGATTCACATGTCCTACAAGGCCGTGCCAGCACGATTTCGCTCATTCCGATTACACTTAAGCACCAACGTTTTTCAAACAGATCAAAAAAAGGGCCAGAGAATTCTTACTATTGTTATTTTTACAGCCAGGGTCACGTTTCAGCACGGAGAGCGCAAAGCTGATGGATCTGGAAATGTCTCCAAGAGAGCTTTCAATATGAGCAAGTGAAGCCCTCTGCTGTAAATGACGGGGAATCGAGTTGTCGTGTTCGGATTCTGCTGCAGGAGGGACAGCCTTGTGAAGAGCGAAGGGGAGAATGAGCAAGACAGTATATGATGAAAAGAAAGTAGAAGCAGAAATGTAAAGAGGGAGATAGACGCATGCGACCGCGAGAGAAAGAGAAGAATGATGTTGAATTAAGTGTGTGTGTGCGTGTGTGTGTGCATGTGTGTGTGTGTGTGTGTGAGTGCGTGCGCGTGTGTAGCCGGGGCAGCAGGCAGAGGCAGCTAAGCAGAACCAGCCAGCCCTCACAAACCAATCAGGCCTTCATTAGGCGGGGCGGGAGGGATCGATGGCCAGCCCACATCAATTAAACAGCACCACAATACACCCCCCCCCCCCACACACACACACCCATTCTATACAATCCCATCTCAACAACATTAAACATACATATACATGCACAGGTACAGCACTCACCCATAAAGAGACTACTGAGTGTCTCACAATGTTATGTCCACCTTTTCCTGTTCATCTTTGCTCATGCAATAGTCACATACAAACTCAGTCCCTCCAGCATAAAGGCGTTTTATGCTAATAACATGCGTCCCACATCCTGTGGCATGGCGAGTGAAGCCATACAGAAAATAGTGTGTGCACTTTGAAAGGCATTCTTCAAACTGCAATCACCCTGTAACCTGTCCATTTGGTCTTTCAACCTCAACATTCACTCACAACATCGATAACACCCAATTACACACAAGTCCACACATGGCGAGCCCTGAAAACACACAATTACATGCGCTCCGGACACACTTTTTATTAACAGTCAATTACACACACGCATAAATCACTGGCAAAGCTGTGGACCCACAAGAGCTTAACCGGGGAGCGCCGTATGACGGATGGATCATTTTCTCTCACCATTGCGTTCACAAAAAGCCAAAAACGACTGCGGACAGGACGGGTTCGACCACAGATCCTTCACAGTCGGCAACTTGCAAAGCTTATAAGTCCAATTCTGTTCATGCACTGAGCCAAAATCAAACTTCAGCACACTTCCAGTTCAGCAGAAGATTCCCAACATGCAATGCCACAGTACAACAGGGAGAAAGGCCCCACCTGCCCCTGCATCTTTCTTATTCCCAGTGATCTACAATTAGCATCTGTTGTCATGTCATTTTCATGATGGTCAGAGATGAAATATGGTATCTTTTTTTTTCCTGACGGATGGAATGGCAGAAGTAATACCCCCCCCCACCCACCCCCACCCCTAAATACTGGCTGCGCCGCTGCAAAAGCAACGCGCTGAAACTATTCAACTCCAAAATAAATGTGTCTGCATTGGGCGATTACCGGGCCACGCTTCCTGAGCCCCGCGCGTCACCTGCGCGCCGTGGCATTGACACGTCAGTCTCCCGCCGCTAACGCAATGTGACAGTGTTGAGATTATAATATCTGGCCCGTATTACCGTGCATTAACGCCATTACCGCGCCCCGCCCACTCAGGTGGGCCATTCTGGGACCGAGAGAGAGAGAGAGAGGGGGGGGGGGGGGGGGGGGTGAGATAGATGAATGGGTTTTAGAGGAGGTCCAGTAGAAGGCCTGCAAACTTACAAGCATCTGACAATCATCTGAAATGGTCCCATCTGATTTCTATGGTATTTCAGGAGGATGCGTTCAAAGAATTGTGTTCTCTGTTTTTTATGTTATTTTGTTGTGGAGAGTAAACATTCATTGAGTGATGATGTAATCTGCCATCCGCATCTCAGAGTATCTGTGTGCGATAGATAACAAAGAAAAGTGATGACAAGAAGGGGCCATAGCCCGGTTGGATAAAGCTATTCCAATAACGAACAGCTGAACAAGCGCCATCACTTCACATGATTTAATGTTTACGCCGAGCCACGCCTGATTTCACAGCGCCTTTCCAGGGCCTTCATTTGTTTCACCCAAAGAAAACACTTATATTCCACAGCCTTGTTGTTTTAATTAGGGAAATTAATAAATAGAAATAAATTAGCATGGCCTCCTTGCCTTCTCCTGCACCCCCCCACCCCCACCCCACCCCAGAATGGTGGCAGGCTCCATTGCTTGCGTCCCATGCTTGCTTGCCTGCATGGGGATGTATTTGCTGCCATAATTAACGTTTAATAAGTAAGTGATTCATTATGATTAGCCTGTGGATTCACTGTAATGGCCCTTCTCTGTGCTAGCAATCAACTTCAGTCTGTTTATCCTCACACAAGCCCCCCCGATCCATCTGTGTCTGACTCCTCCATCCGACCACTGTGCTCCAGTCCTCCGGTCCTGATGCGGGCACATTTGTTGGCTCACTAGAAGACGTCTCTCTGTCACCCTGACTGTCATTAGGGAAGCTGAGGAGGAGGAAGGGCCCTCATTGTCACCACAAAGTGTGTGTGTGGGGGGGGGGGGGGGGCTGCCATGAGACATGAGGTTCCTTCTTTTTGGAAAATGATTTAATAAGTTGATGCAGAGAAGCCTTGATCTGTCCAAGGGTTACTGATTATTGCTCGTCAAATGAAGTATGTTGATGGGTACTTAAAACAAATCCCAAGAGTGAATGAGATTAATTCAAATTTTTTGGGGGGGGGGGGGGACGCTCAAGTACTCCGACTCTTGTAATATGATAGAAACTCATTTAGTTGACGTCTCTCGGGGGTAGTTTGTTATTGTTTTGCATTCATTTATACCCCCATGAGGGTGGAGTTAAATGCACCAGCGGCAGAGAGTAATCCAAAAAGAAAGCCGAGCGACACCAGAGGCCTTTGATACAGACAGACAGAATGGAGTGAGAGGTTCTTTTTAGGGAACCAACTGGTTCCATACAAAATCTGAAGCTATTTAAGGAGGGTCTTTTTTCTGCGGTCTATCTTCTTACAATGCTCATAATATTGACCATGAAGCGTTCCCCTCTAGGTCATTCTGCAGTGTAAGGGTTAAAGGTTAAAGATATAAAGGTGCTTTTATAGCTGTTCCACAGTTTAAGGCTCTTGTAGAATTGCCAGTTGGGAAAGATACAGAAATTGATGTCAGAATGGTTTTTAATGAGATTGGGAATAAAAAAAAAATAAAAAAATGGGGAAATAAAAACCACTATATTTCCAAATATATATATATTTTTAAAGCTAATGCAGCCATCAGATGTCTGACTTGCCTCTTTGCTGAGATTCTGCAGATGAAAAAGTAAACTCTATTAAATCTAGGAGCGGGATCATGCTAAGAAGCTATCACTTCCCAGGTATATAGAATAAAGCGGGGAGACTTCTTTGTGGGTTCCCTCCGGGTGCTTCCTCCTCTTACAGTCCAAATACAGGGATGCAGTTGAAGCGGTGACTCTAAATTGCCTGCCGGTGTGAATGGGTTTGTCTGTGCGTTGACCATGTGATGAACTGTCTCGCCTCTCTCCCCAATGCCATACTGGGATGGCTCCAGCCTCTCATCAACCTGTTATAAGACGATGGATAGGATCTCAAATCACAAATCAGACGGTGAAGTAATTTTGCAGCACATCCGACAAAATAATGTCATTTTAACGTATCATCCAGTTTAATTTGGACGAGCGCTCCCAATCCTTTTTGCGTATACACGGACATGGAGGAAATGGCAACTCGGTGGGAATCTACCTGGAGATCAGATCAATGATCTTTCTCCCAAACAGCTCCATCTGACAGCAGCTTCCTCGAGCCATTTTGTACCACATGAGAAAGGTTTGCACTTTCTTTGCCCCCCCCCATATATCCTAGAATGTTCATTGCCCAGAAAATAATTTCTCTAGTCATTTCACCGCCTTTGTGAGCGGCAATCAATTTCTCTTCTCTTCATGATGGTCCCGCGTGTGGGCTCAGAAGTTTGACCTTCTCTAAAAGATCTATCAATTTATCCGTCCATCCTGCAACCTATCCATTAATGTTTTCATCTTCCCTGTTGTCTTCCCCCCCTCTTATCGCTGCCGGCTGACTGTTGGGTGGTAAAGCGGCGTTAAGCTTATGTGCTCTTCAACACCTAGTAGGTGTCTGTTTGTGCAATTATATATACCTCAGTCTAAGAGCTGGAGCAAAATCAGCCGGTGCAGAAAATGATGGTCATTTTGACTGAGAAGAATATGCACTTGAGACAAGGGAAGGGAAGCCCATTTTAAACGTGGTGACGATTGTGAACCCTGGGGGTGGGGTGGGGGCGGGGGGGGGGGGGTCGGGATAAGGCTAAATGACACACCGCATTACCATCTCGGGGTCACCCAATTTCTCCCAATCTATCACCGGCATTTCTGTGGCAATAGCTCCGTCACAAACGAGCCTATTGTTTGCCTGTCTGTCAGTGTCTTGCTCTCCTTCCTTTAAATTTCATTCTTTTTTTTTTAGCACTTATCACACAACCTTTTTGTCTTCCACAGGGAGCATGAATCTTTTGTGCTGGAAAATTGTGATATTGGTAATTGTGTGATATTTGAATGGTCAGTAGTTAAAAATAATTTTAGTTCCTATAGTTCTTGGACTAGCTGCATGGCCACATGTTTAGGACAATTTATGAATTGAGTCCCTCTCGCATTACGTCATGCTTTAATTCACATTAAACTAGAAAAGCACTCGGATAACGCACGCCTCCGCCAAGCAGCTATTTCCCCTCGTAATTGGGTTTACATCATCCACATGGTGATCTGGGTCATCATCAAATGCTTATCAGATGATCTTTGGTGAGTGAATTGAATGCATATTTTACAAGATATGATTTTTTTGAAAAAGCCTCCATTGTAAGTAAATGGGAAAATCCGTATTAATTTGTATCGTGACAGTATCCGCAATCCGGATCCGATCTGGATGAAATTTGGTGGTAGGATAGAGCTCCCCACCCTACATAACATTGGTAAATAATCAACTGAGATATTGAGGAACAAATGTT
Organism: Brachionichthys hirsutus; assembly: GCF_040956055.1. NCBI lineage: Eukaryota > Metazoa > Chordata > Actinopteri > Lophiiformes > Brachionichthyidae > Brachionichthys > Brachionichthys hirsutus. The sequence continues at coordinate 4,026,889 of NC_090899.1, forward strand.
GAAGCTCCATTGACTGCAATGTTACCAAAAGTTTCAAAGTGATCCAGAATCCATGAGGATCTCTTCTGGATCATCACCAAAATGTAATAATCTGTTCCAGGTTACATTCTCAACATTTCATCAAGATCCGTTCGTAAAGTTCTGAGTTATGTATGTCGTAATAATTACCGGTAGTTATTAGATTTGAAGGAATGACCGCTCCTCCAGAATGTTGACAAAGTTGGGTAGTAAAGGAATAGATATCTTAATTTACTAGTTGCTGAAAATCTTAGCTCAGCAGCTGTAGCAACACCAGTCAACTCAAAAGGTGAACATAAATATATTCAAACACATTTTTCCCTTCTTGAAACAGAATTTGTAATGAAGAAAGAGCAGAAAAAACCCCCAGCCTGCTGAATGGTGGGTTTAAGACTGGATGTGTAACATTTAGCAGCACAAAATGATGCCATCTGAAAGGGTGCACCTTGCTTTCTGTGTCACTCCCACAGGACGAGAGCTGACAACATAAGGAGGTTCAGGCTCTGAGAGAGGGGTCGTGACCTCAGGAAGTACAGCAGGTTATAGGAAATACTGCCTTCTCTCTTCCTGTCCGGAATATAAAGCCAGGCAACAAGGCTGTTAGCAGAGACCGGTGGCCTGCATTAAAGTACTATGTTTCAGCCTGAATCTTCGTGAGGTTGGAAAACAAATAGCATTAATTGTTAACATCCCGTTCTTTAAAATAACAACACAATCATTTTTGAAGAGACGCTGTTCAATCTTCCTTGGAATGGGACCTGGGTCGACTTTGGCTCTCTTTATGGACCTATATCTTTTATACCTTACTGACATCTTCCTCTCTTCCCGTCTCCCCCGACCACTCACCCTTTCTCCTCTCATACCCAGACCCTTTCCATTCTCATCTCTCTCCCCCTCACTTGTTTTCTCTTTCCCTCATTCACACTGTTCTCTCTGTCCCTTCCAATCTCTCTCCCCCTCTCGCTCCCCCTCTCTCCAGCTCGCAGGGCAGTATTATATATTCCAGTCTCATGCTTTGCATGATTTGGGCAATAGATGAAGCCATATCCCTCTCTCCTCTCCGGGCCCTCCCCTCCCTCTCTCTCTCGCCTTGTTGTTTAATGTTTCAATTTGGAGGAAGCAAACATTCAATCAGACAGATTAACTGTTTAATGCATGTCATCAGTCAAACTGTCTACGAGAGGGGGGCCCCCTCGGCCTGGTGCTGCCTCACCCCCCCCCAACTGCCGCTACGTCCTTCTCACTCCCCTGCTCTCCACACGCACACTGTCTACTCTCATACAGACAGGCCCATCCAGACTCCAGCCCAGACGCAGAGGTGTCTGTGCACGCATACAACGACATGCACAGACATAGACACATACATGAAGCACACGCCGGTAGGTACACACCCCCAGGCATAGACACACCGTTGCACATGCGATCACGTACTTAGACGACCATATGCATGAAAGCCCTCATGCTGATGTCCATATAAATATGTCTTAAACAAGGCAGAGAACGCTTTGGGGACACCTGCAACAAAAATAGAAAATTCACGTGTGTCGGTAAAGCCTGTGGATTGCATGGGACATTCCTATGCCACACATACTGATGGGCTAAAGGACACATCCACTGATTCACTTACACTGATGGTGAAGCGGCTTTACACAATTAAGTCATGCTCTCTTAACAGACAACACGCAAGCTCGCACACACACACACACACACACACACACACCACAGGCCAGTGGATAGGGAAATCAAAGTGACACGGAGGTAGAACAAGGGGGAGCGAGAGATTAGAGGAAATGAAAAGAGGAAAGAGGAAAGAGGGAAAGAGAGGATGGGAGACAGAGCGCACTGCAGATGGAGCAGACTGTAAAACAGAGGCCGACGCTTATACGCGGGACTGTATGAATCCTGAATGAGGATGTACAGATTGATATTTATGACGGGGCAGAGAGATGAACGGAGTAATCGCATCTGCTACAGCGCACGCTGTGAAATGTCCAGAATGCTGCATCCATCTTTATCAATAATTCAGACATTACCCGTCTTTAGCTTGCACACCTCAAACATGTTCAACCCGCCAGTGTCAACTGTCACACAACTATAGTACGATGAGATTGATGCATCGGGTGTAACAAAAAAAAAGAATAATAAGTGTGAACAGATCCCAGCACTTTATCAAATATATTCAGTCTGTCGATCTCCAGTCATGTAATAGTTTAGGCCCGAAAGCAACCTCCTCGTAAATCATAGAACCCATTCATTAAATGAGATCAGAGATAATGCTGTGAATGAATTGGTGTAATATTGATCCAGTGATCATTGTTTGATGAGTATCAGTATCCTGATTCAATTTCTATTTCATCTTTTATGTTATATCTATTTACAGTATATTCTTACTCAAAGACAATTGTTTACCATCCCCATAATTGTATGACTTTTGTATTTACTATTATTGTTATTACACACATATAAACAGCATAATTGTCACCACGTTAAGTTTAACTTGCCCTTTTATTGGCTTTAAGAGCATCTCACCGAAAGACCGAAGTTCAAAGGGACGATGCTACGTCACGCTTTTTTTGTGCACTGTGGTTGTAATTGCAATTAACCCAAGAATAAATGAAATCACAGATATAAAAGTAACCCAAGAATCTCCTCAAGTCTTTTTACTATAGATACACCGATGGTGTCTGAGTAAAAAGTTCTCAAAATAAACTTTTAGGAACTTTAATTTGTTCACTTTGCTCCTGCTTTTTTTTTTTTTTTTACATTCTCATGAGTTATGTCTTCAAAGACTACGATGTAAGGGCTAGATTTAAAGTTTACTTTGCCTGCAGAGATCTATGGGGCAAATAATAGCGGCGTTACGCTGCTGATGAGCTCTCGACACTGTAAAGTTTCACAAGAAAGTGTAACCACCTCATGAGGATCCGAAGCAGCTGCTTCACACACTGCCTCCTTCCATCATTCTCTTCTCCATCCCTCTTTGTTCGGCTCTCCCTCTCATTCATTTCGGTTTTATCTCCTGGTGCCGCGGAGCATCTCGTGTATCTCGCTCTCTCTCTCCCCCCACTCTCCGACCACAGCGCAGAGGGTGGCCAAACCTGGTAAGTATTGACAGGGAGCTCCAGTGACACGAAGCGAGCCAGTCAATGCCCAGACACCCAGGGCAGGGGGGGGGGTCAATGACAAAAGGTAGGCCGCCTGGAAAGAGAGAGCGGGTGAAGAAGGGGGAGAGAAAGGACAGAGCAGGGGAAGTATAGTTGATAGATGAGGGAGGCACATAGATAAGCAGTGGTTTTCAGCGAAAGAAAGTACAAGGTGAAAGAAAAAAAGAAGCACACAGAGACGGGACAGAAAACGACAAGAGAACGAAAGGATGAAAGTTCGATGATTATATGAAAAGATGGCAAACAAAATATTTACTGTTGTTCTCTGAGCCTGTGTAAGAGATCAGAACTGATTGAGACGATCAGGTAAATTCTAACACGTGTTACTGGAAACTAGAGACGGAAACATGGACGTTCCGAGAGTCAGGCCGGCATGAACGTTCCTCTGAGATGGGACAAGCGAAATGGGACGTGGAACAGAATGAACGCACACACACACACACACTGCGTGTTTGTGTATTGACACAGAGAGAGTGTCAGTATGTATTGAACGGCGGGCAGTAAGTGAGCCCTCCTCTCCCGCCCATCCCTTCCTCCGTGTCTCCTTCTCTCGATCGGATATCAGTCCCCTCTCCTCTAATCATTTCCTTCCTTTTGGTCCTCTCTTCTCTCTAATGCAATTATCCTTCGGTCCTAGTTTCCTTCCTCTTTTGCTCCCTATATGCTTCTGTTCCTACCACTTCCAACCTTCTCTTCCTGACGGTATTTTTTTCTGTTTTAATTTGCAAGATTATGTTGTTTTCTTTCCCCCCTTTTGTTATCTCTCCAGTCATGTTCAGGCTAACAACACCATGTCTGCCATTGTCCGTTGCACTTATTGTTTCTCCTTGTTTGCTCTTACCTGGCTCTCTCCTTTGTTTTTCTCCTTGGTGATCAGTCTCCTGTTGCCTTGGTGTGTGACAAAAAGGTTCTCATTAATCAATATCACTCTCCAAATGTGATAACATTCTTCTCCGAGCCTCTACAATATGGCAAAGAGAAACATACATAATCCTTGTGAGTAAATATAGGGGCGGTTTGAAAAAAGAACCACCAATTCATCCTCAAAGACTTTGTGTTGAATAGGCAAATTGCGAAATCTGAGAAAACCTTTTTCTCTATTTTAAATCTCAAATTAGAGTTTTTTTTCAATTTATCCAACTAATAAAATAAAAATAAAATAAAACACTCCCTTGTTAAACCAGACGACCCTTAAAGACGACTCACGGAGAGTGGAGAGAAATGACAACGGGTGACATGACGGTGATGATGTCATTCGCTTTCTAGAACCAGACAAATAAATCAGGGTGATTTAAGAACGTTTGAAAGTCTTGTCTGCACAGCAATCTAACACATGGAATTAATATCATGAAAAAAGCAATAAATGTAATAGGGTATTAATGATGGTGAAAGATTATATCCTGTTCCCACATGAAAAGAAAGCTCTTTTCTTGTCCTCACACGAGGATCCTGTTACACTTTCAACTCGCTGTGAAGTGTCTGCGGCTTCATTAGATCTCCGGCGACGCAGCCGTCGGCCTCGTCTTCGCATCTTCGCAGGGGTATAAGAAAAGGCACGGCTCTCGCATGGATCTCATCGCATTTTTTAAATGCTCACCCCGGTGATGCCGATGAAAACCGTACTCATTAGCCTAAAATAAAAATTAGGAGCAGGCCACTAATCGGAATGGATCTCATCCAAATTTGATTACCACTAGAAGTGACAGAGTCGGAAGATGGGAAGATGACATCCTCTCTACAGTGCAATATCACAGTCGCTGTAAATGCCCAGGACGCCTCTCATATAGAGAGTGCTGCGTTTGCTGCTCTATCTGGACACCTCTCTCTTCAATGCACACACACGGACTCACCTGAACACCTGTTGTGGATCAGCTTTAACAGCCCTTAATGGTGAATTGTGGTGTGAGGACAGGCACGCCTAGAGTGAACTGTGCCACAACCAGTTTCCTTTCAGCGGTGATATATCTCTAGAACGTTACTGCAATCGACTTGATGTTCTGTTCTGCAACACTTCACTCCCCCCTGTACTCCACCACAGACAGCAAAAGAGAAGGGGCGGTGATATTTCACAACAAGCTCTTTGGCAGACAGACAACCTTTCCTCTCGAAATTTGTGAACCTCGCTTCCTGCGCGCCCCGGTGCAGCGCCGGAAACAGATGGTTCCCGGAATGTCCTGAAGCAGAGCTCTGAAGAGCTGCTGGTAGCCCGAGAGGCGCGTGAAGGAGGGAGGGGCTCCGCTCTGTTTTCCTGCTCAATTAAGACACTTAATAATAGCTAAATATAATTACGCTGTCATTCTGCAGAGCTCTGCTGCAGCACTTAAAGTAAGTTTCACTGTTATTTTACCCAGTCAAGTATACCAGGGGCGTCGCTAGACATAAAGGCTCTACTGGGGCCCCTTTAACTCAAATCACAACATGCTGCACGTATGAAACTTGATATAGGAATCCACTTTGCTTGGCATGCTATTACTGCTACTGCCATGCTGCTGAGACCAAAACAACTAGCAGGGATGGCAAGAAAAATAGAGCTGAGAATCAAGTTAATTCACTGGATTGTCCATACTGAATGATAATAATCAATGAAAAAATAAATCCGGGGTCGAGATGAAACGTTCGACAAGTCAAGCATTTCAACTAAAGTATAAATATATCATCTAAAATTAGTCCCAGGAGATATAGACAGCCGTTTATAGGTATTCGCGTTAAACTGGTTGCAGCGTCGGTCAGAGAGGGATTCAGCACCAAGGACAGCGAACACGCGTCATCAGCCGAGGGCGGCGGGTTCAGCACCTTGGACAGGGAAGAGTGCTGCAGCGGCCGCGCTGCGACCGCGGGGACGATGTTAAAAACCACGTCAATATGATGCCATAAATATTAAGTATTTCCCGAGGTATTCTCCTAAACTATATACTCCTAAACTATATACTACTGTCAGAGACGACGTTTTTTTTAAATCCTTTATAACTCTGGAGTATTTATTATTTGTCTGCGGTTTCTTGTACTTCAATGCTCAGTCCTGGCTCCACCACTGCATATACAAATGAACCAGAAATATTTAAGGGTCAACTCTAAAATTAACCCGATTAGTAAAAATCAACACAACAGCTCAACCCAAACCCTGCTTTTAAATGGACTGCGAGCATCGTTTCCAATTAAACTGCTGTAATCCGCAGCTCATCCTTGTTTTACGCCCCACTTGTCCAACACCTGATACTTTGATCCAGACATGGCGGCATCTGACGATCCGGTCCTTTGTTATAGAGCAAGCCGGGGCTAATCTCAGTGACCCGGCGCAACCTTGACCCCCCCCCCCCCCCCCCCCCCCCGGCCTTGTGGGCTTGGTTCAACGCCGCCCCGGACACACAACACTTCCCGGGGAGTGAGCGAGAGAACCCCTTGATCGTTTCATCAAACGCGTCCCTGCTGAGCGAGCATGTGCGCGCCGCCGACCGCCTTACTCATCCCAGCAAGCGGGGATAAGAGGGAAGTCGATGCAACAGCGGCAGCGCAGTCAGTGATCCATAAACAAGAGCCCAATAGGCGAGTGGGTAATGAGGGACTTCATTTGAACTTTATGTAAACACCGAGGAGCCACATGGCCGTTTGCTTCAACCTTGATGGATGGACAGCGTGAAATAAACGGATATTAGTCCGCGCGTTCTGTGAAAACGACAAAGATTAATATCAGGTTGTCTCCTCAATGCAAAAACTGCATATAAGCCATTCGATTTAAAGACAGGTACTTTTACTCTGAGTCCAAAGCAATAAAATACACACAAACACTTAAACTCAAACAGAGAGAGAAAGAGAGGGGGGAGCGAGAAGCACACCCCCCCCCCCCCCCCCTTCTCCTCCTTCCCTCTATCTCTCGTTTTCACCCCCTCCCTCAACACCCCCTTCCTCCCTCTCTTTCTCTCGGCAAGGAGGCGCGACTCGCAGGGCCGCACATAGCTGATCAATATTCGATTTAGTTGCTAATTTAGGGCCTTTCTATAGCTGTCATCCCGTGATGTATGAGTCCTAACCCGAGGTCGCCGCGGAAAAGAAGAAGAAGGGGAAAAAAGAAGGGAGGAAAAAAAAAATCAAACACCAGTCAACTTTTCACTTAACAATAGAGCGACTTGAATATTATTTATGGGCGAAAGACCCACTTTATGGGTGAATTGCTCCGATCGCTGGTGCGGGATGATGAAGCGCCTTGTATAAGCAACATGCCACACATGCAGGCTCTGACGCCGGCGCAAGCAGACATCCAAGCAGGGAGGAAACATGGAAACACAACCGGGAAGCATCTACGCGTAAAAGCCGCGCAAAGAGGGGAAGTATTAATATCAACAGACGTCAATATCTCGGTCTCTTGGAGTTCACAATGCAATTTGAACGCACACATTTGATTAATGACGTTTATAGGATAAAGAGCCCCCCCCCCCCCCCCCCCCTCCCACACGCGTGCACACGGGCGACTTTAGGATGGCACGCAAGATATCCTATTTGTCATGCGGACTAATATTATGTATTATGGGCCTAATTGTTTTTGCACGTTGCTTTACGCACACGCACACGCACACACACACACAGGCGCCCATCAAATCTGAACGCACGCGGCTTTATTTTGCCACTTAATGTCTTCCCGATCGATCACTGTTCTAAGGATGTTATCAATAATTTGAAAGCTTGATTAACTTCAACGTTTCCATAACAATTCTACCACGTTTATCCTCCGCTCTCAATTTTTAATTAATGCCTGCTTAATTAGTTCGAGATCGTTTGCGAGTGAGATACTTTATTTTAGGAGGAGGAGGGGGGAGGAAATTAACATAAAATTCTCTGCTGATAAATTGATACATTATGAGGAAAAAAAATGTTGTAGGAATTTCTAGGCGGAACGAGTCATAAACAGACATCCATCAACGAGACAGCTTGAGACATGTATAATTCTTTGGCAGGATTTTTTTTTTTATTATTTAATGACTACACTATTATAATTTCTCCAAGTAATGAGGGTGCTTTCTTTGTGCCTCAATCATCCATTCACAAAGAGGCCGATTTACACATTTGCAGCATGAACAGGAAACCAATTTCCCGAGGTGACAAAGTATTTTAAGGACCAGTCATCCTTGCAGCTACATCTACGCCATTGCAGGTCTCTTTGAAACAGGATAATAATAAAAAAAAACATCTGTAATGTAGATCTTATCCAGTAAGTAATCCATTGAAATCGTGGACTGAAATTTCTGCATATGGAAAATGATCCTTAAATGCAAGTATAGGCTGCCATGTAAACCATTGACAGAATAAAAGGCATTTTAATTACAGTGATTAGTTAAGGAATCAATGAGCTGGCACCATGAGCAGCAACGCTCACAGGGAGCCCTGAGATCAGCTAATGGAGCCATAGCACACGGAAGTATGTTTTTTACGCTCCTGCTTTAACTGCAGCTATATCTGTTATACGAGAAGTGTGTGTGTGTGGGGGGGGGGTCACAAAACAACTAATAGATTCTTCATCAAGAAAAGATGAATATCATATTCATTTTAGCTGCCTGTCATTATTTATTTGACTAAAAGTTTAAGCAGCAGTTTATTCTACAGAAGCTAGATTCTCTTGGAATCTTTATGCAGGCCCTACATCACTGATCTCGTGTGTTTAGGAGTGTCTTTGCATATAAACTAAGATAAAGGGAGTGGGGAGTGTGTGTGTGTGTGTGTGTATTGGCTGCTGCCAGCTGCCATGCAGCCTCCAGGTTGTTTGGTGAAAGTGAGAGTGTGATTTCCCCAGACCCTGGTCTCTGGGGGCCGCTGGCTCCCCCCCTTGCCATCTCCCCAGAAACCCAACGGTTAAACGGACAGGTCACTGACACACACACACACACACACACACACACATACAACTGCTGCTTGGTCCCTACATGGGCCCCCACTGCCATATAAAGGCCACGTTTCCCTGACAAGTCACAGGGAATCTCTCACCTCAGTGTATGCTCAATAATCAGATCAAACCTGGAATTTCCATCATTAGAAATATCGCAGGCGGCGAATGCAAAGGAAACAATCTCATGAATAATAGCATGCTTCACCAATGAGAGCTGTAATTGTAAATCTGATTCTACCTCTCAACCACGAGCTGTAATGAACACCCAGCATTGTTGAAATGACTCAAATGAAATTGATGCTGATTCACCAAGCATGAATGACAGCTCATATGAAGATGTTAGCGGGGAATGAGATATGATGGGAGTGTGTGTGTGTGTGTGTGTCTGCGTGTGTGGATGGTGGCGGGGCTTGAATGGGGTGTTTAACAATGGTATTAATAATCTCCATGATCTATGAGCTAGTCTGGTGTCATTCAGCCATTAGAGAGACGGTCTCTCATGTGTTCTCCACACCTCGTTTCCTCCCCCTCGCCCATGTCGGCCCCCAAAATAATTGTGCGTTAATGGGTGAGGAGGAGGGGTGTGAGGGTTGGGCATGAAGCGGAGGATTAGAGCCCGGGGAAGGGGGGGTAGAAGGATTAAAAGGGGGAAATGGGTCACTGTTAACAGAGGAGATGATTAGGTGTGATGACTGACCCTTCCAAGTGTTGTAGGCAATATGTGGTCACAATCAGGGCATCCATAGCATGCGAGAATGGAATGAAATGATGCAAAACAAACAAAAAATAAAAGGAAAGAGACCTCCAAGACAAGAAAGATGTGAATGTGTGATAACGAGAGAGTAAGAGGTAATAGTTTAGTCGGTATTCCTGTGAGAAGGGGTGACCTTAAGATAGGTGAGATACCCCAAAACCATTTACAGGTCCTAATCTGGGTGGAATGAGCCGTGAGAGGAAGGAACTAAAGTACACTGACTAACAGGTCTCCCCTGACCCCTCTCCAACTCCCACTCTCCCTCCTCTACTTTTCCTCTCTCTCTCGTTTCCTGTCTCCTTCCAACCCCGCTTTCCACCAATTCCATCTGCAAAACAAAGTTGTCTGTCTGGCATTGACGGGGGGGGGCTGGAGGCTGTCAGTGGGGAAAGGTGGGAGTCACGGAGTCACCCTCGGCCACCCGAAAGAGGTGAGAAAACGAATGAGGGCACGAGAGAGGGAGAGAGAGAGAGAGAGAGAGCGCAAGGAAAGAGGGGGAGTGAGGAGATTGAAGCGTTTCTAATTTAAATAAACCCTTTGGCAGACTGAAACTGGCAGTGAGCTTCCCCTTTGCTCACAAGGAACAGCGAGAGAAGAAAGGAAAAGGGGGAAAATGAGGAAGGGCAAAAGGAAAGGAGAATATAGATACAGAGACGTCTCCATGCCGGCTTGTTTATCCGCATGGGAGAGTTAGGGGATGGGGAGAGGATGGGGGATGGGGAGAGGATGGGGGGGGGGGGGGGGTATAGAGAGTGAAGTGGAATAAGAGGGTGGAGAAAGAGATGGGACACAAATACAGCAATGAGAGTAAACACTGACAAAGTCGCAGGGGTTAAGAAAGGGTAGAATAGGAAAGAGCTGTGAAAGTTGGGTAATAGAATATTCTGTGTGAATAGATATAGGTGTAATCCATCTATTGGGAAGAGTTCCTCCATCCTCCCCCTGTGGAATAAACACACACACACACAAAGAGAGAGCGAGAGAGAGAGAGAAAGTAGAACAAGGTCTCACAGCAGTGGATCCGATCAGTCTCATCTCATCAAAACTTGCCCGAAGTTTTTTGGATGGATCCCAGATCCAATCTGCTTGAGCAGCCACCGTCTTCTCCGTCACACTGTCTCCCCCTGTCTGTCCCTTTGGCTCGTCACAGCGGCAGCCTGCTCTCCAGGCTACACGGTGCTAATGGGCAACCATGGAGAGAGGAGCTGCAGCAATACAGGCTGTAATCTAAAAGACTCACTGCCCCACGCCGGAGGATGACCGGTTTCTCTGCTGGTTGTTCTAAGAGGTGACAACAGAGATTCAGAGAGAAGTTCAAGCCACAAATCAAAACACAGTCAGGGCTGATTTATATTTTAAATAAATGGGGCGCCAAAGTAATAGAAAAGTAGTTAAAGGGATAAAAGACACTTTGTCTGTTGTCTGAAGGTCAACGGTATTTTAAGAGGCCTACCGTGTCTGATGAGGGAAGCTCACGTGCATATAGACGGGTTATTACAGGTGTATAACCGAGTCAACGACATAATCAGTGCTTTCCATGTCTGTCAACTATAAAAAAAACAAAAAAAACAAATGCGACTACAGCGTCTCTGGAAGTCTGGATTAAAGGTGCGTAAAGGCGCAACTCGCGTGTTGTGCAAGCCCACAGGTAGCCTATGGGATGGATGGAGAGCGTGGGGACAGAAGGAGAGAGGGAGGCGTTGGGGGGGGGGTGTGGGGGTCCTCACGACCCCCTCTTTCAAACATACACACCGCGAACTGGCTCCGGCTTCGCTGGAGTGGAGAACCATAAATCTTCATATAGCGGCTGTTTTGATTAATGCAGCCGAGTCGAGCTAGGGGGCTGGACCTATCCCATTACGGCCTAATGGAAGATGGAGCGGCGCTGTCTCCACCACTAGGCCCCTGTCATTTGTTCCACTTTGCAGTCCATTTGGCCGAGAGACTACAAGCCACTCCATCAAAAATATTTTCAGAGTTAATTTCCGCCCGCTTAATTCGCCTTGATTCGGATTGCGTATCGAATGGCAGGATCGATTTTCGCCTGGCGTCTAAATTAAATAAAAGAGAGGGGGTATACTTTAAGTCTGCGTTTTCTTTCTTTTCTCTTTTCCATCCATTCTCCCACCTCTTTTCTAGACATCCTTTACCGTGGGCCAGCTCATTCGTATTTTTACGATGCATCTCATTTCCTCCTTTTTCTCAGATTTTGATAGAGAGGAGGAGGAGGTGGAGGAGGAGCGTAGACAGATATGATTGTAGTCACCGATGAAGGAAAACCTACTGAAACAGAAGCATTATGGACATGTCATATGTTTCAAAAAGACAGATTAAAAGAATCGGAGGTGAGGGGAACATTTATTATGACGTATAAGAAATAAAGAAAAAATAAATCTACAGCTTCACTAGACATCCTAAAACATACGTTTGGATAGGATGGAGTGCAAAGGAATAGACAGGAAAATGGGGTAAATTAGGGGCATCGGGGTATTGGGGTGGGGGGCTGAAAAATAATAGAAGGGGGGGAAAGTACCAAAAAAGAAATGAAAAGAGGCAAAAAGCACGGTGACAAATTGGTTGAGTGTGTCGCAAATTCCCTTTTAGATTTAAAGCCGTGTGTAGCCTATCGTCATATCTTTCCAGAGTAATTTATTTTCTCATTTCTCTCTCTCCCCCCATCACTACCCCCCCCCCCCCCCCCGTGTGTGTGTGTGTGTGTGAATGTCTCTGGTAGTCACATGGACAGAGTGGGAGGGGAAAAGTCAATAAAAGTCTCTGGCGACAACTGTTTCCCCTTTGCTCTCTTGTCTCCTTCTTACGTTATCTTTCCTGATTTCCTTTCCATTTGTTTATGCACTGAAGCTGCTTTGCTGCTCCTGATTTCCTCTTCCATCTGCTGTTTCCTGTTTCAGATCCCCTCTCATATTATAGGACTACGAGCTATATACCCACGCCTCTCCAGAGAGGCGTATTGATTTTATTCTCCCTCTAACAGCAAGCCCCAATGCTTTGAAATTACAAAATCAGGAAGCTGTAGGATCCATCTCTTGTATCCTGCTCAAAAATGTTTCGATAGACGTCGGAAAGTTCTCAGCGGCTTACAAGGTGGAGATGAAGGCCAGCGAGCTTTGCCACGCAGACATGAAGCCACTTGTCCATTGATCAAATCAACAAAGGAATTAAAATGTAATCTATTTGATTTTACTACCTTCTGCCAAATCTATGAGTTTTTCTACAGCCGTAATAGAAGCATTAAAACAGCGAAGGCGGGTGAATGTGGGGAATCATATGGGAACTGGTTGAGAAATAATCCTGAAATCCAGGATTTCTGCTTTAATAAACCATGGAGATCGCTTGATTGATTGATTCTCCTTGATTTATGGTAAACTCTCAGTACATAGAATAGCTTTAAAGATCAAATCATTACAATTTAAGTGCATTGCAATATTAATAAGACAAAAATGTTCAAACAGTGATGGATCTCAGATCCGTTCCGAAAATATAATAACTATATAACAATTCCAATACGGTGACTGATGACACTCCTGTGACTGTGATAGTATGAGACTATTAAAAGCCGACATTTTCATATCAATTATTTCATTTTCCAACAAAACTGTCCTAAAATTGTACTTTAATAAATGCGCTTACAACATCGTAATAACACATCTGAGTAAAAGCTATTTCCTCATAGATACATGCAGCAGTTCACGGTTCAAGCGACCGTCGAGCCGGGGGGCGGTTGATAAAATTGAAGGGTCTCTATGCTGTGGGTATCCTTTGGGGGGGGGGTTACGCTTCCACAGCAAACAGGACTGATTGCCGACCCACCCAGCAATATGACTTGTTCACTCAGCCCCTCCAATATCAGTGTTTCTATTTGAGTCACCACATCTGTTATTGTCTGATTCTTGAGAAAAAAGTGGCTGAGCAGTGGATAATGAAATCAAAGCCCAACACACACGGTCAAGAAGCCCCTGGTAAGAAACACGGTGTCAATATTAATCTCTTTGACAGAAAGTCGAAATATGGCATCTGTCACACATCATCTTCCCTCTCTCCCGTCTTTGTGTGGAGTGGAAAGAGATGGAGAGGAGGTGGTTTTGGTGGAAGTGAAGAAGGGGGAAGTTGTTGGAAATTGAAGACATAGACTGGAAAGAGCAAAGGACTCTGGGATTTTCTTGATATATTTTTGTTGTTTTTGTCTCCTTGAATATTTGGGACTCTCAAACTTTTACTGAAAAGAAATGTCATGAATCCCTTGTAAAAGAGAACCAGACGTAAGCAGTGTTTCAACATGTATCAGATATGTGACTCGCCAATAAATAAGGTATGCAGCAGTGTAAAAAATACAGTTAGAGATGTGGCTGAGCTCTTCAACTGAGACCAGAGAAGGCTAAAATGATTTGGCTGCCACAGGGGTGAGCCTATAATCAATACGCAGTAACTACTGTTCGTTTCCCTGTAATCAAATGTATCTTCTGCGTCGCTGTCGGCTGCAGTGGGCGACCACAAAGTCGAAACAAGACGAGTACAGTCGGAAGAAACTAGTAGCGTGGTGATACTCGATTATTCTATTATCAAATATGAATTCATGCATTTAAATATATTTCCAGTATATATCATATTTTCCCTCTGCACCATGGAGCACTACTTTTGTAGAAATATATTAAATTAATCCCCTGCCTTTCTTGGACTGTGCTGTACGCAATGAAATGGATGGAAAACTCAACATCGAGGTGTACAGAAAACCCACTCACACCGACCAATATCTATTCCCACCACTCACTGCAGCACAAGTTAGGGGTCAGAAGAACCCTGAACCACCGGGCCCACAAATATCCCCACCAGAGGGGAAGGAAAGGCCAAAGAGCAGAAACACATCCAGAATGCTCTGAAGACATGTGGCTGTACAAACTGGGCGACAACAAAAAACGACCAGGAACAAACAGAAACCCGTTGTCGTCCCCTACATTGCCGGTGTTTCTGAGAAATTCAAGAGAATTTTCAGTAAACACAAGATTCCCATACACTTCAAACCTGGCAACACAATGAGACAGATCCTGGTCCACCCGAAAGACAAAACACCCGGAAACAAACAGAGCGGAGGGGGATTTAGACGCCATCTATCAGCAACATACAATGCAGTATTGATCTCCATCCCCAAAATCCACAGTTGCCAAACAAGAGGTGCCAAATGTTTGGCAATGTTGTAGGTGACCGAGTTGATGCTGCTGACGATGGGTCTGAGTGGGGTACCTTCCTTGAAGATTTTGACATTAGCATTCATAAAGGAGATGCTAACAAGACGTATAGACATCTACAATATCTGTTTCACCTCGTGCCTAAATACCAGTAAACTGTAACATTTATAAAAAGTAAAAACTAAAAAACCTGAAATGGAGCATGACCATGATCCAAGCGCTTGCTCTCCAGAGGATGGATTCAAGGTCAAAGTGTGAAAAGCAACAAGTCTGAGTGAGACATGAGACTGCAGGGCAGCAGAGCTAATGTTGCTCCACTAATACCTTGCTTAAAGGCAGCGATCACAACACAACGTCTCTTGACGGTGAGATATAAAGTGTCCTCCGATATTCCATCAGTTTTCCTATACTTGAGGTTTCTCCTCCCAATACACATCCGCTATCCTTTATCTATCCTTCAATCATCCACAACTCTCCCCCTTTTCATCCTGCTATCTCTTTCTCCCACTCACTTCACCCAGAACATTTTCCTCTCTTTCATCCTCCTTCCGTCTCGCTTCCTTTTCCTCCCGCCAGGTCCTCTCTGTCTTTTGGACATTTTTCTTAGTCCTTTTTTTTTTTTGCTTCCCTCCTCCCTGCCTCTCCCGCCTCCCTCTTTCCCTCCTGTGATGAATGAGTCTGTCTACCGGGTGCAGTTCATATTTACTGAGCAGGGGAGCGCACACTGTCAGTCTCTCTCGCCCTCCACAGCTCTATCCCTCCACTAAAGAGACAGAGAGAGCAAGAGGTTACAGCCGGATGAAAGGAGGAGGGAGGCCGTGGTCAAAAGATCCACTCAAGAAGTCACCACGATAGCAGCCGGCTTGGTGGAGAACACATTCGTTTCTCCGTGTTAGCACTAGAGGTGGTTACTTCTTGACCAACCTGTCAATGTGGTGATACTAATAGGGAATAAGCAGCGTCTTAGCAGCCCTTTGTGTGTTTTTCAGCAGCCCACTCTCAGCGTTCACTAGAACACACTCGAATGGCGTTTTTTTTCTCTCTCGCCTTCCTTTGTGTGAGCCATGCTTTTAGGCACATTTTGACTTGAGAGGGAGCGAATGCAAGCTACCGATACCAGCCGAAGCTTACCAAAGGCCCACGAAATACCCAGTTTCATCTACGCCCACACACACCAGTGCGTTTGCGGGGAGTCAAACGGTGTGTTTTGACCTGCGCGTTGACCCGTTCATGAATAAGAGGAGTGGATGTAGGCCTGCAAGAGCCCAAAGGGACAGGCCGAGAGCGGCTGCAAAGCCCCTCCAGAGCCACCGTCTCTTCCCACACAGTGACCTCTGAGGCCAGCCAACGCCAAACCCACCGTAGCGCGACGACACCAGTGACACCCAGCGCCAACGCACGCAATGTGTTCCTCTGCCAAATTGACAAAATAGAGACAGTAAATACAAGGAAAATTGGACGGCTCAAATTACATCACAAAAAGAAGATCCCCTCAACTGGACTTTTATAAGATTCAATATGGGGTAATTTGATTTCGATACTGCGGCCCAAAGTGCAACCAGCTGCCTGTCAAAGAGGGGGAGATTGAAAATGTTATTTATTTTTTGCAATTTGGTTTTGGGACAAGGGAGGGAAAATAAATGTGCTTTTTTTGATTTTATTTACTAGATGATTTGCAGCGGATTCAAAGTCATAATATTACACCAGATAAACATTCGCATCATGTATCTGAATGTTCAGAATCAAAGGAGGAGACTGAAAGAGAACCAGGGGAGATGTAGGAGCCGGAGAGGAAGAGATTGTAATGCTGACAGGAGTAAAGTAAAGCATCATGCTATAATGATCTGAATATGAGAGAAAATTGGATGTGGGAAAGGAGAAAATTGGATACAGGAAAGACTTCTGAGTAAAGAAAAGCCTGAATGCATCAAATGTGGAAACAATGACCGGTATCGAAACGGATGGAACATACATCGGGCCCCTCACTGCTGTAAAATATCCTTTAGGAGCTCCTAAAAGCCATCGTGGCCAGACAAATGACAGGGTCAGAGGTCTTAGACAGGGAAAACTATCAGCGGGAACAACGCCGTTTGCAACAAAGGATGAGGTATGATGTTGCTGTACAATGAGACATAAAACATATTTTCTGTACGCACTGACCACAGGCCTTTTCCTCAGACAGTTCTAGCAAATTTACCCGAACTTCTGAGCAAGAGACATTTCCTGAGCTCGCTTATTCCCTGAAGTATCCTTTCCACAGCTATCCATTTCCCCCTGGTGCCTCCAGAGAGGAACTACTGCTGTTTAACTCCGGCCTTCCAGGGCCGACTCTCGGGCTGATGTAGGCCACAAACTGCGATGTATCCAGCTACCCCCCCCCCCCCCCAAGCCAGACGATGAGGTACATGCAAACAGCACTGTGAAGGTGGACAGCAGCCCCTTTATTTATAAGGATGCATTCTCTACTTGCCTTGTGTTTGTATGCTGCAGCACTCAACCCCCCCCCCCCCCCCCAACCCTGAATCATATTTGTCCATCTGCCTGCCATGGCATTGGAACGTTCCAAAAATGGCGGCTCTTAAGCAATCTATCTCAATTTTCCAAATCTATTAACTTTCTTTGTGCGGCCCGCCTCTCCTCAAGCTCGATCTTTAAAAACCGTGGCTGTTGAACAATTATGATAACTGCAACAGGGGGGGGATTAGAGAATCCACCCATTCATCTCTCTGCACGGACATGACGCCGCTAAATGAAAAATGGACACGCTTTAAGAAGTATTGATTCCAGCTTTAAACAAAGGTACAGTCAATATTATTTACTCCTAAATATATCTTTGTTATCTGCGCCGGAGCCGTAGCTACTGGTCTGTCCTCGTTATTGCGGACATAAAAATAATAGACCAATTCCCGCTGAATTGGCCCAGACAGGTTTAGTTGCGTCTCTTGTCCTAGTGATGCATATCCTGGGTGTAAACGAAAGCGTGCGGAAGGTTTTACCCTCGATGGCCACCTCACCAGCAGGCAGATATACTGGATAGTCTTATCTAAACAGGGAATAAAATACTGGAGACAAACAATCTCAATACAGTTAGATAATGTGAAACATGAAAAAGGCTGTTCTTCTTTCCATCATTGTTTCTCATGCATGTGTTTTCCTCTAGTTTTGTCTTTGCATCGTTTTAAATTTCTTAGGGTGTTTTTTTTGCAATGTTAATAATAATAATATGAATAGCCTTCCTCTCTTCTCAGAATACATCCAATTACAGTTGTACACGTGCAAACGCAAATTATTTGCAATAGCAGCAAATGCCATAATTAAGCAGATATTGCTTAATTTCTTGTCAATGAATTTGCATAAAGGACATCCAGGAATTTATTATAGCATATATTTGTATACTCATTAGAATATAATGTTTTGCCGGTCCAGACAAAATGTTCTTAGAAGTTAAAAGCAAATACTTTGATGGTTGGACTTGTGAGGCAGACTATTGTTAGCTGTTTAATTTGCTGGTCGACTAATATATTGGATAAATTCTTAAACTAAATGTTGCATCGACAGCGGCAGCATAAATTAGTTTATTGTTTACTGACTTGAGTTCTACGGAACGCCTAAAGGGACATGATCCACTCGCCATTTTAAATGTTTCTGGTGTGAACCAGTGCCAAAGTCACACGACAATATTTTCACGAGAAAGTATTTCTTAATTACTATGTTTCTGCTTGCAACACGCAATGCAATAATGGCGGCATAATTATTATCGTTCCTTATTTGTCCCTTCCGGGTCACCGTAGGGGGTTGCATGATTTTCATTAGCATCGTCAAACATGATTGTGTGTCCAGCTCATGAATGTTGAAACCAATGTGAACCAAAAAATAAAAAGTTATCGGATAGTAGTATGAATAAAATAAGAGAATAATTAAAAAAAAAAAAAAATTCTACATAATTGCAAACGATCCTGTAAACTTCTATCCAGCATGTGGAATCTTTTAATTATTTTTTGAGTCTTCCTGTGGCATCACACAGGAACATCAAACACACGTCCACGCATTTGCCAAATAATTTATTACATTAGAACAAATAATACAGGATTGATCTGTGGACGTTCGCGTTTTTATCAAGTATTAATTAAGCTTCTTATTGATAGTGTTTAGTGAGATCAACTAAGAGCTGATCACACGCGTCAAATCTGACACTGATAGAGCTTTAGAAACTCCCCATGCAGTGAGTCATTTATACTTTCAAGTTAAAACCGACATCCGAGTCAAGAAAGTTCATATAAACAACAATTTTAGTCAAACACATTCAATAAAAACAATTGATAATCAATTTAAATAACAGTAACTTATTTACAACCTAATTTACAGAAACAGGGATTCTGTGTAATAAAAACAGAATTGCAAATCAATAAAACCCCATATGTATAAAATACATTTCAAATGTGAAAACAAACACTTCACTGTATCATACAATATTCATATACCATTTCAAGCAGATAATTACAATTAAAATTATTTTTTTGCAATTTTATGCTGAGAAACATTTTTCTTAACTTACAGCACAGCCTCAGAAAGAATGAGATGCTCATGTCACATTACTCACCTGCTTTTAGCTAGTCTATTGTTTTTTTTTTTGAACTGCAAAATATCTGAGAACCAGAACCATCCGAATAAATGGCAGGAGGGGAGAGCTTGTGTTTATGAGTGTAAATATGTCTGCAAATGAAGAAGTGTGTATGAAGTGCGGGAGAGAGTGCATGTACAATTGGACATGTTAACACTTTTCAATGCCCTGTTGAAAATCAAATTAAATATGTCTCAGTTGTCCAAGGTAGATAACTGAGATGTGTTATTTTGCCATTTCACAACCTTTCCAGTCTTTTGCTTCCACTGCCCCCAAGTTTTTGATCAAATTCAAAATGTGCCTTCATTTTTTCAGAAAAAACGGGCAATTTCTCTATTCCACCTTTTCATACGTTTGTCTTGGTATGCTATTTTCATTTACATGTTGCATTTAACTATTATAAAAATTTTTTTTACAAATGATCACATTCTGTTCCTATTTAAATTTGAGACAGCATCTTACGCTTTTTGAAACAGGGTTGTACTTTTTTTGTTTTTTTAGACAACTCAGCGACATCTAGCCACGTGCCCTGAAAGATGGTGGGAGCGGGCAAACCGGCGGAAGCAGTTGGGGCAGGAATACGGCTTTTCCCCCGTGTGGGTTAACATATGAGTTTTCAGATGACCCGAC
Source organism: Brachionichthys hirsutus (assembly GCF_040956055.1). Classification (NCBI taxonomy): domain Eukaryota; kingdom Metazoa; phylum Chordata; class Actinopteri; order Lophiiformes; family Brachionichthyidae; genus Brachionichthys; species Brachionichthys hirsutus. The sequence goes on from NC_090899.1 coordinate 4,047,155, forward strand.
AAGCGAAAGGTTTTTCCACATTCTTGACACGAGTAGGGACGCAGGTTAGTGTGACTCCTCCTGTGCTTGCCCAGATCACCAGAGGTGGTGTAGCAGCGGTGGCAGTCGGGACATTCAAAGGGCTTTTCTCCAGAGTGTATCCTCTTGTGTTTCACCAGATCACCGGACTGAGTGAAAGTCTTGTCGCATTCAGCACATTTGTACGGTCTCTCACCAGTGTGGGTACGTTGGTGGTTTCGCAGATGTGAAAGCCGAATGAACCGACTCCCGCAGACCGTGCAGTGGTACGGCCTTTCTCCCGTGTGCGTCCGAAGATGGATTTTCAAAGACGCAAAGTCTCCTATTTTCAGGCCACAGTCTCCACACTGGTGAGCTTTCTCGGCGATGTGGGTTTTGGCGTGAACCCTTAGGTTTCTCGGGGTGTTAAATTCCTTACCACACACGTCGCAGTGGAAGGGTCTCTCGCTGGAATGCGTCCTCATGTGGAGAACCAGACTCGACTTGAATCCAAACTCCTTCCCACATTCAGAGCAGGAATATTCTTTCTTGCCAGAGTGCGTGGTTAAATGGCTCTTGAGATGGTGCGCGCGACTAAAGGCCTTCCCGCAGACCTCACATTTGTGCGGTTTCTCCCCCGTGTGTATTTTCATGTGTTGTCGCCAACCGCTACGCTCCACGAACCTCCTGCCGCAATCCTTGCAGACGAACGGACGGTCGCCTGTGTGAGTGCGCATGTGATCTGCCAGGCTTTGAGGTGTGCACAGCTTCTTGCCGCAATCTTTGCACTGCACACCCGTATCCAGACAGACTGGCTTGTCCTCAGGCTCCGTGGTATTTGGTTCATGACACGAATGAGGCCCTTGACCCCAGGTAGCTTTAAAACTCTTCCCGCAGTCTGCGCAGCTGAGATGCCCTCCTCTGGTGACCACAGACATGCTGTGCCACCGCTGACAGTGATTCTTCAGATTCTTCAGGTACTGGAAGCTGCGTGCACAGGTTGGACAGGGGTGGAGCCTGCGGGGAGGGGCGGAAGGGTGGACGTCACGTGCGTGGATCCTCAGGTGCACTTTGGATTGAAACGTGCTGCTGCAGACGGTGCAGGGGTGTTTGGTTATAAGGTTTAGTGTGGGGCTTGAGAGGCATTTTTTCAGCTTGGCAAGATACTGTTTCTGATGGACCCACTTCACGTGCTTCTCCAAGAATTCGATGTCCGTAAAGGAGACATCGCAGTGGGGGCACGGATAGAAATCGGACGGCGACTCTAAGAAGGAGAGGAAGACCCATAGAAACAAAGCACATTTAATTTTCCTTTAAGCATCCCATTATATGGACAATTGCAGATGTACTGATTTTAAGTTAACTGAAAAAAGAAATATGGTAAGTTTAACTGCAACAAATGCTCTTGTGTAGAATTTATATGATATCCAGAGCATTCCCCACAATATCTTCTGACAAGCAGATGCACCAGAGGATAATTATAGTCAGTGATTCAAACACTAAACAATAAATGTTAGGCCCAACTTTGAAAAAATTAAATCTCTACATCAAAATTAGCCGAGTATTCTTTAGCCTGAAGCACCATAATGAGCTCTAGTTTCTAGTTAAATAATCCCACCTCTATAAATAGCAGAGAAAAAGACAAATGGATGAAAACTTCAATTCGATTCCCCTTACATAACCTCAATACGTGTAATAACAACATCATGTAGCATCCTAAATAGTCTAATCTCCAGGCATTGTGATCTTTTAACAAACTGCTGCCCCCTACCTGTGGAGACCTCCTCGCTCTCCTCTTCATCCTCCTCTTTAATCCAAGACTCTGGTTCTTTCTTGGCAGCAGCTTCGGTTGACTCGTATTCTGGCTGATGGTCCGAGTCGCTCTCCCCCTTTACGTTAACCTGTTGGTTCTGCGTGTCCGCCGTGGATGTCTCCGTGTCCGCCGTGGATGTCCCCGTGTCCGCCGTGGATGTCCCGGTCTCAGGTTTAGTGTCTGAGCAGTCCGACAGGTCGCCGCCGTGCTCATCGCCGATCAATTCTAAATGCGGCTCCTCCTTGATTTGGATGTTCAATCCATATTCGTGAATGTAAGCTTCATTAGAGTCTTCTTCGATTTCACATTCGGTCTTAACGATGGCCGCGTCTTGTTCTTCCTCTCCATTTCCGACTGATTTCATCTTCACGTTTTCATCAGCGAGGCTTCGTCTATTTAGAGTCCTGTGCGCCAGAGGGAACATGGAAATGAAAGCGTAGCTAAAACGGGAAATACAAAACAAACACAAATCTCCATTTTGGTCTCCTTTCCTCCTAGCATCAAAGCTAAATTACACCCATGGCGGCATTAGCCTAATAGCAATGCTAACATGGTCAAGCCCACGTTCAGTGCTCTCAGAAATACGAGCATGTCACTGTCGTGAAGAAAACACTCACCGCAGTGCGCGATTCATCCGAAGCTGCTTTCAGAACGTTTGCGTTTCTGAACTGGTCACAATGGAGGGCTGTGGTCACAACACAGGAAGAGCTGCTCACTTCCGGTAGTTCTGACCAATCAGGCCAGCCCACTCGCGGTCATTGGAATACCGTTAAAGGGACAGTAGCTAAAATCAACATTTAATCCAGACATTGTTTTAGAGAAGCAAAAACAAAAACAAAGATTTAACCGTGAATTATTTCTTTAGAAATGTGCTATTTTATCCAGATTGACATTACTATTATTAATTATATTGAAGTTGATGAGATTCTGTCAGAAGCGCAACCTCCCACATAAAGTATATTTACTGACATTGTTGGGTAAAATTCCACAAACTTAAAATCAGGCTATTTAATGGTGCCAAATTATACATAAGTGTATGAGGAAGCAGCATCCAACAGCACTGAAGGTCTGTTACCTGCACCAGACAATTAATGAGAAAGCATTTCTCTTTTCCCAAACAAGCAAATTAGGGGTTTCAGTAAAATACTGGAAAAACTGGAAATATATAGCTCCAAGGGACGATTTGAAAACACAGTGTTTACTTTGCTCCACTATTATTTGCATAATAATGCCAGTACTTGCGGGTGTTTTCTCTGTATCACGTCCTGACTCGTTTAAAATCAACATGCGGCAAGATCAAACACAAGACCAAACATTTATCAAAAAATGTAGTACTTTATTGCAAATAATATAGAATTCATCTGTGGGAAATAAAATCTATTCATGATCCGAAGTCAAGTCTTCTCCAAAACCACTTTAGAGTTGCCATAGCAATCAAAGCCTGGGGTAGTGCTGTACTGACAGTTTCTAATTGTCACACAATCATTACCAACTATACTGTCGCTGAAGACAGCGATCATCACGTTTAATCACACAAGTTTATTTTTATTCCTCTGAAGAAAACTCAACGACATCTAGCCACGTGCCCTGAAAGATGGTGGGAGCGGGAAAACCGGCGGAAGCAGTTGGGACAGGAATACGGCTTTTCCCCCGTGTGGGTTAACATATGAGATTTCAGATGGCCCGACAATCGAAAGGTTTTTCCACATTCTTGACACGAGTAGGGACGCAGGTTAGTGTGACTCCTCCTGTGCTTGCCCAGATCACCGGAGGAGATGTAGCAGCGGTGGCAGTCGGGACATTCAAAGGGCTTTTCTCCAGAGTGTATCCTCTTGTGTTTCACCAGATCACCGGACTGAGTGAAAGTCTTGTCGCATTCAGTACATTTGTACGGTCTCTCACCAGTGTGGGTACGTTGGTGGTTTCGCAGATGTGAAAGCCGAATGAACCGACTCCCGCAGACCGTGCAGGGGAAAGGCCTCTCTCCGGTGTGTGTGGTTAAATGGCTCTTGAGGTGCTGCGGCCCCTTAAAGGCCTTCCCACATACTTGACATTTGTGTGGTTTCTCCCCTGTGTGTATTTTCATGTGTTGCCGCCAGTGGCTACGCTCCTCGAACCTCCTGCAGCAATTCTTGCACACGAGTGGACGGTCACCTGCGTGGGCGTTCATGTGATCCTGCAGGCCGTCGGGTGTGCGTAGCTTCTCGCCACATTCTGGACACTGCACAGCAGGGGGGGCAGAAGGGTGGACTTCACGCACGTGAATCCTGAGTTGTCCTTTGGATCTAAATGTGCTGCTGCAGACGGTGCAGGTGTGTTTCGTAATGAGGCTCAGTGTGCGATTTGAAAAGCATTGTTTCAGCTTTGCAAGATACTGTTTGTGATGGACCCACTTCACGTGCTTCTCCAGGAAGTCGACTTCCGTAAAAGAGGCATTGCAGTGCGGACATGGGAAGAAATCTGACAGTGGCTCTGTGAGGGAGAGGGAGACACACAGAAAGCAAAGTGAATTCGAGCAAATGAAGAAATCGGGATTTAGGTTCTCACTCGTCCCGGTTGAGATAAATCACGAAGAGCAAAAACGAAAAATCAACTGGACTTGTTTAGGTTTGGTTGAGGAAGTTTTCACCGCTAATCCAAGAAGCTTCATCAGTTCTGAATTTAACTTAAAATTCCATGACATGAGAAAAACATCACAATGATGATGGTTCACCTGAAACTAATCTTACACTAAGAGCATAAATTAATTTATAGAAATAATTTGTCTCCTACTGTACTGTGGAGCTTCTACGGTTCATATCTTGCACCTGGGTAGGTTTGTCTTTCATTTATTTTTGCCTCCATCCCCGGTACATTAGTTAGTTGGTTTAAAAAAAGATCCTATATGGCACTGTTGAATAAAGTGATTAAAAAAAAAAATACTGGTAACAATTCCCAAGTATTTTGGGTTTTCCATAATGATTGTCCCTACCTGTGGAGGTGGAGACCTCCTCTGCCTCCTCTTCATCCTCATCTTTAATCCAAGACTCTGATTCTTCCTTAACAGCAGTTGACTCATATTCCGGTTGATGGTCAGAGTAACACTCCTCCTTTACGTTAACCTGTTGGTCCTGAATGTCTGGCGTGGATGTCCCCGTCTGAGGCTTCGTGTCTGAGCAGCTGGACGAATCTCCATTATTCTCCTCACTGATCAGCTGTAAATGTGGTTCCTCCTTGATTGGGATGTCCAAACAATCTTCGTGAATATGAACCTCATGGTACTCATCTCTGAAATCACATTCGGTTTTAATTATAGCCCCATGTTGCGGTCCGCCTCCATGTTCGGCTGGTTTAATCTTCATGTTGTCTCTGTTAGTATGCTGTGGATCAGACAGACATGGGTTAATATTCATAAAGCATGCCAAGAAAAGATTAGCATCGTCAATACCTGGCTTCAATTAACTTACAAGTCTTTTGAGACAAGTGTCAATTCAAGGTCATTCACTGAAGACATATTTGAGATGCATATATATTACTGTGTTCTATAGTTGTTTTAAATAATTATTTGAAATAAATGTATTAACTAAGTTAAATAATATGGCAGCGTACAAGACAATGAGTGGTAAATCATCTACTCGCTGTTATCTGTGTTACATGAAGTCTGGTTTGTAAAGGTTTCGTCAGAGAGAATGTCACGACGCAAGTTGCCATAGTAACTGAGCTTTATGGCACATAAGATGATGAGTTCGCTTTACTGAACAGGATTTTTTTGGCAGCTTTCAAGCTAACCTACGACCACAGCAGCGAGCCTAGCAGCAATGCTAGCACCGTCGCTCCCTTACAGCGGCTCTTGCGCAGCTTTATCATTATTGTTCATATTTCATTTGTCGAAAAATAAATAAATACCTACCGTCAAATACGCCTTTTAATCAAAGCTGCTAACGTTTCTGAAGTGGTTACATGGGGGTGTTTGGCAATAATAACAAGGAAGTGCTTCACTTCCTGTAGTTCTGACCAATCAGCTCAGCCCTCTGCTCATCAGGCGACAGCCCATAATACATTTAAAAGGACAACCGATATTTTTTTGCTAATCAAAAATATATTTTAGTAGTATTTCTACTTAGTTTTACTTACTTAATACTACATCGTTTTATATTTAATACAAAAAACAACGTGAACCATGTTTCAGACTTTATTTCAGCCAATTCAGGACAGATTTCGATGCAGTCTTCTGTTTAACACTGTTCCCTTTTGAAAGCGAGACAAGTATGTACAAAAATAAAGTGTGCTAAAAACATACACAAAGATACAAGACAAAACAGAAAACAGTATTAATGCTTACTCATGGAGGGCTGTTATAAATAGTGACAGTATTCATCTGCAGTTTAGTTTGCTTAAATACACTGGAGTATTCAATCCATGACAAAAATCTCTCACGATTTTTCTCATTTGATAAGAAGCCAGTAGCACCATTCTGAATGTATCCCCAGCAGTCTGCCATCTGAGGCTGGACGTCCACTTTTATAGTGTTTCTTATGAACAACGGGGCTCACTGGCTCCAAGCAGTGCAAAAACGAAAACAAAAAAACATAATCAAAAATCCCACCATTGAATAAGGGATTCAGTCTCATTGCAAATAAAAATGCTTTCAAAAAATCTTTCAAAATACCACTTTCAAATGCAACTTTTTCCATTTCAATAGCGCAATGCTTGTCATACTGTATCCACATTTTTTTTATGATTGGTTAATACAATCATCTAAGCCAGCGAGGCAACTCAAAAACCAACAACACAAACCAAACACAAACATACATTTCATGTCAACAAAATGTAACACAGAATTTCTTCATTTTATGGACGAGTTCTGCTGTATTTTATATTATTTTAGCATCAGGAAATAAACACTTCTGTTGAAAAAAGCTGTCCATCATTATTTACAAAACAATTCATGACAATATCACACGTTAAAGGTAACTGAACTATTAAACACAAGTGTCTTTAAGTGTACTGCAAGCCAGTAGACTCACAGACAAGGCAAGAAGTAAAGGCAGAAAAACAACATACTGTAACAGAGCAGGTCAATGAATATGTAAAAAAAACATACTCAGGCATCTGTGTCACCTGGACATGTTGCCATGGAGCCTGCCACACATCGTGATAATCAGAAGCCACTCATATCGATCATAGAAACCAAGTCACAAGCAATTCGACTTTTTTTTCCTGGACCGAGCTTGACAATCAAAATTTTGCACATTATGCTGAACCAATTTAAGTCTTTTGTTTCAACTGCAGTTTTGATTGTCACTTATTAAAGCACATTGGTTCTGATGCTTTTATTTTGGAATACTTCTGCACTATATAGATGTCACCGAATGTGCTCAAGCCTCTTTAGTGATCACAGACAGGATAACATTGATTGGATGATATGTAGAGCAGTCGTAGTGCATTCTAGAGACAGCTGGCTTGGTCATGTGACGCACTGAAATACAGCATAGCAATACATCATACAATAAAAGACATTTAATAATCCAATATACAGTGTATATACATCTCTGTTCAAAATGCTCACGTTAACACTTTCTTTTGGACTTTATCTTTGCCGTGCAGCTTTATCTTTACATTTTTATTTATTTATTATAGATTTATTTCAGCTCTTTTATCCCTGTCCCAATTCATTTATATACCTTTGCTTCCCTACATAGCCATAGTGGTCAGGTGCTGATGACCTAGCAGCCCCTTGCGCCCTGATCCTGTCCCCGGGTGCCCACCTCCATTGCCATGACCACAGTATTCTTGCAGGTTCTGACGCAAAGTAACCAGTGCAGAACCAAGACAGGCACGATTTGGAGCCAAGACACCCCCGGGCAGTTGGAAGAGGACTGTGGCCACCCCAGCCATGCCGTCATCCGTGGGCTCCAAGGTGATGGGCCCTACCTTAAAGGTCGAATAGGAAAAACCCATGAGCTGAGACAGGAAGGGGTCAGAGCGACAAAAGTGCTGGTAGCCGCTGTACGTGGAAGGGTGGTGGTGGTGCGAGGCTGGCGTGCCAGTGGTGGAACTGGCGTAGTGATGGGTGTTCAAGTAGTGCAGCGGCAGGTGCTGGCCACTGTTGCCCCCTCCCCCCAGGGTGAGGTGATGGTGGTGGTGGGCTATGGGTCCGCTTGCTGGGTCATTTTTGTGGGACACAGCCCCCGCTCTGCCCCTCTGGCCCACCACCACTCCTCCTAACTTGCTTGTGCGAGCATGAGCGAGAGAAACGGCGCTGCCTCCGACCCCTCCGCCCACTGAAGGGAGGTAGATGAGCTGAGGCTCCTCCGGCTCAAGGTATATGGTGAGTTTAGCAAAGGGCCTGGATGCCATTTTGGTCATTTCCTGGATATGGCGCCGCTGCTCCCGACGGAAGTCCAAGAACTGCTTAACCTTCCACAGTAGTACGCAGACAGAGAGGAAGAGGAAAAAGCAGGAGAAAAAAACAGAGAAAAAAACAAAAAGGTCGATGTGGGCTTGGTCCTGACGCAGAAACAGCAGGCCCTGCGACTCTCCCCTCTCGTCAGTTCCCACACCCCTCAGAGCGATGTAGAATCGGCTGGATTTCAGGGAGTGCACCTCGTGGGGGAAAGTTATAACCACACGATCGCGAACACCTCGGACAATCAACACCGTCTGTGGTTTCCACACAGCGATGTAGGAGATGAGTCCTCCAGCCCGCTCCTCTATGATTTCTCTCTCTGCACCCGGGGGCTTTGCTTGCAGTTGCAGTGGGTTGTGGGGGAGAACAGGGCCCGTGAGACTAGAGGATGCATTTGCAATCACCTTTACGGGAGATGGTGGCGAATCCTTGTCCGCACCGGCCGTTGTCCCCCGCGTTGCCGATTCGTCCTCAATCTTGATGGTGTGAATCCCAGTGTACCGGTCCACATCCACGATGAAGGTGTCGTGAGAGTTGGACACGTACACTTCCACCTCACCGAAGGTGACATCAATAGTCACCCGAATGTCAACATTGGTGAACTTTGGCTGTGCGGCGAAAAACACAGTGCGACCTTTCGGTAGGTTGCGAATGGCTGGAACGTGGAAGCAGTTGGTCTGGGACGTGGGGTCGAAGCAGCACTCGGTGTCGACGTTGAACTGGCGGTAGCACTGACGCCCATTTACCGGCGTACCGTTGAAGGAGTCTTTGCACTTCGCACACTAAAGAAAAAAACCCAAAAAACCCACAATCTGAGCAAAATCCGGTAATGAATAGAACAAAATATTACTTTTATCAATTCAAAGAAATTCAATATATTTCTCACCTGTTGCCTGTAGCAGTCTTTCCTGTCACTCTGGGGGCTGCTGAGACAAGAGGAGGTCTCGGTGTTGTTCTGGCAGGGGCAACCTGTGCCATCATGTTCATTACACGTGTCTGCATGGCCGTTACACTGGCACCTGCAAGTAGGTGGAGAAAACCAGACGCTAAAGACAATAATATTTCAGATCGGACTTTTACAGAGTTTGTTACATCGGTAAGCATCTTTACAGATTATTCTTTTTTTCAGTTCAATAAAAATTCAGTTAATTCATAAACACAGGATAATTCACATTTCACTACTTTCTTTGACAAAACAAAATTGCTTTTGTTGGCATGTTGAGTAAAACAATCCAAATTTAGTAGTCAAGCATGATGTTATAATACTGTATATCTCACAGGCCTCTTATTGCATGACCCAAAATGTGACAACATGCAGCTGAATATGTTTTACAAGAACATGAACATTTTATATAAAACATACACTGTAAGTGGTTCAAAACAGGGAATCCATTGGCCACTTACTTCTCACACTTCCCTTGGAGAAGGAAGTAGCCACTGAGGCAGCTCTCACACTTATCCCCAACACTGTTGTTCTGGCAATTGACACAGACAGCATTCTCTTCTGTAGGACCCTCAGACCCTTGGATCTTGTAGAGGGGACAAAAAAAAAACTTCAAGAAATTGCCCGAGATATAAGAGTTACAGCACACTGTTGATGTATTTCCTTTTAAATCAGGATAATGTCACAAAGACAACAGGCACTTACGCTGCTGGGGTCCAGAGGGAAGGGCCGTGGATTTTCCAGGGCCTTTCTGTGTTCCTCTCGTGATAAACACACACCACTGTTTCCCCTGCAAAATTCCCGACATGGACGACAAGTGCCACCCCCCTTGGCGGAGCCCACAAACAGGGGCATACACTTCTCACAGTGCTCGCCCTGGAAAAGATGAAAGTATAGAAATCAATTACCTGTGGATACGGGAACTCTGTGTTAAAACATTTGCATGTATTTTGCTAAAAGCACTTACCATGGTGTTATTGTGGCACTCAAGACAAACATCCGGCTTGCTAACACCGGCACAGTTGCTGTGCTTGTTGCAACTGCACTGAGATGAACAGTTATCGCCCACAAATCCAAAGTGACACTGGCACACTCCCGGGGACACACACGTCCCGTTCACACAGCCTTGTGCACACACTGGTTCACACTGACCAGAGACACTGGACGGTAGAAACACAAGATGAGATTTGACTAAACGTATCCAGTTACTTTGAAAACAAATGCAGATTGTTTGTTTTTTGCTACCCACATGTTGAAGATATAAATGCCGAATCATGATCTTACCTGCTGAGTATGTAACCATGCTTACAGGTGCAGTGGTAGCCCTGGGGCAGGTCATGGCAGTCCTGAGTGCTGTTGCAGTGGTGATGGCCGTTAGCACACTCATCTTCCTCTGGACAGTGGAGGAAGGACCAGCTGCCGTTTCTAGGGGGGCAAACACCTTCACTAACACCTGGAAAACAGAGTTATAAGTATATAAGTTAGAAACACTGAACTGACTCTGTCCTAAAATGCATCAAATGAAAATCATCCTCACCATCGAGCCCTCCTTGCAGGCAGCGTCCAGCTCCATTGCCACCCTGAGCTGCGCACCAACCACACTGAGGCCTGGCAATGCACTGGGAACACTGACTGAGCTGGGAACACTGGGGCGAGCAAGAGTCCCCGCCAGAGAGCAGGCGACCACATTGACCCGCCTCACATCGCAAGGGTACGAAAGAGGGACTCATGCACTAGGAGAGGAAGGAGAGAGAGGTTAGCTGCAAACAGAAAAGCAATCTGTAACGCTCCACCTGGCGAGTCATACCTGTTGGAGAACCATGCTCCACACACAGTGCTGCCAACCCCCGTCAGAACCTCTGGAGCCCAGACAGAGGCTGCAGTTATGGAGACTGTGGCAAGGAGGAGGGCATGGCATTGGCGGGGAAGACTCCACTTGCATGGGGGAGACGTTGAGCAGAGCATAGCTAAAACATGTCCAATCATAGGTGGGGTTCACGCTCAGGATGCGCCTCGTCTCACCTGAAGATTTCACAACACACATTTATTTTAGAGGGAGGAAAAAATGCTCCAAATCTAAAGAATCAAAACTCAAATGAACTCAAAAGTGAGCTGCACAACTGTCTTCTAAGTATTAATTAGTTCATGAGCGACCAGGTGTGGTGAAAACAAGAACATTGCCCGTACCCGTGCGCTTGAATTGGCGCGTCCACATACACTTTCCAGAAGCCGTACACTTGGGGCAGTCAGAAGCCTCACAGCTGGTCTCAGTGCAGTTGCTGGAGAGGAAGATCTCTCTCTGGTTAATACGGCAGTCATGTTCAGATGTGCAGCTAACAGAGCTGCTGATACAGGCACCTTCTGGACAGTTTGTGCACCACTTGCAATGCAGAGAAGGCTGAAACATTTCAAAGAACAGATTTTAGTTGACAGACAGTGACTGTCTCTAGCCGGCCACCATGAGTGAAGAGTTGCAGTATGTCACCTGCAATGGACTGGAGAATGTCTTTGGGTGTCGGGCGAGGCATTCGCTGCACGTCTTCAGTCTGCGACACTGGTCTAGCTGACGAGGGGTTGGGGAGCAGGGAGACTGACCAGTAAGGCAGCCCATTCTGGAAGAGAGGGACAGATGCATTTTATTCAGTAGCTGCACACGAATCATTTATTTAGAGATGTTTGCAACCAATGCGTTACCTCTCAGCACTATCAGAGGAAGCACAGGCTCCCCTACACCACACACAGCTGCCCGTGGTGGTGTTGCAGGCCTCTGGAGAGGGCAGGAGGGCACAGGGGTCGGAGGGCACAGACAATGTTAGGAGCCTGCCGAGAGTGACGCCGTTGAAGCCTCCTGACAGGAAGAGTCGGCCACCCCAGCTTGCCATGGCGAGAGACACTGAGCGATTTACTGGATCTCCTACAGCTGAGGCTGAGGGAAAGAGATTAAAAGAGACAAGGATATGGTATGGTAAATTAGGATATGAACGGGATTTATTCTATAGAATGATGTAACAAAGATCACCTGGTTGTATCCAGGTGTTGCAGCTGGTCTGGTATAAAGACACCGAGTTACTGTAGTCCTCTGCTTCCGTCCTCCCCCCAACAATGACCATGGTGTCTTTGATCAGGGCTGCGGCGTGGAAGAAACGGGAAAGGGGCTGCAGACCGAAGAGATAAAGAATCCACTTTTTTAAGCGCTGTATAAAGATGATATTTGTAGAGTATAAGTTCTTGGTTTGTCGAAATACTAGATGAAGTAAGCCTCTTACCTTATTTCCCTGCGAGGGAACCAATAGAGACCAGGTGAGGTTGGGGTAGTAAAGACTGTAGAGCTCGCCCGAGGGCTCTACCGTCTCGACATGAAAGCGGTAGCCTCCAAAGACATAGATGGCATCCGTCTGCTCGTGGTAGACGGATGTGTGGCCATATAAACCTGATGCAAAAAGGAAAGAAGGCTTAAAAGCATGAAATATGATCCATTTGTTGACATGCTCTCAAAATGTTATTCCGTATTACATTTACGGAGGCTAGCTCTTTATACAAGGGGTCCCATCAACAACTGTATTACACGCATCAAGCAAAAGGTTTCAAAAAACCTGTAGGCGGTGTGCCAGTGTGGGGGGCGATGGTCCAGTTTCCGGAATGAGGGTTGAACTCTAGCAGATGGTGGTTGAAGCCGTTTTCTGCAGAGTAACCACCAATCAAAAGCACCGAGGAGTGCCGGCGTACAGTTAATGTGTGGCCTGCCACCGGGGGCAGCATTGAGCCCTGTCAAAGGCAGAGGGAATATTTAATTTACTAGAAGTAAAAAAGAAAAAAAAAGAAATTTGTATCATCATGACAAATAAATCCCAACCGTGTGTTCTCTCCAGATTAAGCTGCTGAGATTAAGACTCCACGTGTCCATGGCTACACCGTTTTGAGTCACGCCGCCCACAACCAGCATGAAGTTGTGACTGGTTCCAGATCCAGGTTCATGGAGCAGTGAAGAGGCATGGTGATAACGAGGACTAGGAGTCGAGCCCTCTTCCACAGAGCTCGTCAACATCTGAGTCCAACGGCGATCCGATACAGAATACCTAAACCAACAAGAGATCCGATTTGTCTCGATGCACATTAAAAGACGTGCTTCACACATGTACTGTATATAAATATTCACACCAATCACGAGAGTCTCAATTTACACTCACTTACCTGTAGACATTTCCCAGAATGCCTTCTGACAGAGACAGGCCTCCGTACATCCAGAGGTTGCCCTGTGGTCCAGACACCAGAGTGTGTCCCATCCTGTGGAGGAACCGATGAGCCTGGTTCTGTGGAGTAAGAGTGCGTGTGTTTGTGTGAATGTCATGATGTGCGCAGACTGAAACATTTCTTTTGAAGTGTTTGTGGGTTCTGTCCTTACCACTGTCAGCTGAGTGTCCAGCAGGGTTTCCCAGATGAGGCTGTTGGGGTCCCGAGGAACGGAGCAGTCTGAGCCAGCCCAGCTGTCTGAGCATGCACACACTCCCAGAGACTGAGACATCCAAAATAAGTTGGTTCACAAAAGAGGAGCATTTGTTCAGATTGGTAGAATGTGATACTTCATGTTTTTATTCATTTTCATACACGTATAATTCAACAAATACATGAGCCCTGTGCTTAAAGGAAAGTTGTGCAAATGGAAAATCACTTATACACATTTTTAGCTCTTACCACATTACAAGCTCCCCTTCCCTCCGTTACTCCACAATCCTGTGGGCAAATAGGCCGGTCGCAGCGGGGTCCCCCATATCCCCGGGGACACTGGCAGAGCCCCCCTTGGCACCGGGCTCCACCCGGACATACAGAGGACCCTTCTTCTCCCTCGTCGGCGCTCTGCTGACACTGCCGCACCCAGAAAGATGCATTGAACCCTTGGGGTTTGTTCGAGGAGACGTTGGCCTCAAAGTAGACAGAGATCACACCTGGCCATAAGAAAGAATGTATGATGTCATAACACCGAGACGATGTTCAACTGTGGATTTGAACATTCAGTACGTCAAGTCACTGCAGGGAGATATGGGTGATACCTGAAGTGGCCTCCACGGTGATAGGATGAGTCCTTGTGGTGCCACAAAATGCCCCGATGAGGTTGTGATCTGAATGTACAACTCCGTTGCCCAGGAAACGAGGGAGGCCATCAAAGACGTAGACAAAGGAGCTCTGCAAAAGACATATAGAGACAGTAATATACAAACTAATACTGAAAGTGTTTTGATGCTCAAATACAGCCAACAGCTGTTTTGTCTGTATAATCGGGTCTAGTTGTTACTCACTTTACAATATGTATGGGAGTCTGGGTTTAGAGTGAGGGCAACAGGGGGACACAGCTGTCTGGGCAGACAGGGTCCCAGGTTTTCAGTCACTGACAGGACCCAGAGGCAATGAGAAAGTCCTCCTTTCCCCTCTGTGCCACTTCGCCACCCCAAGGAGGAGGACAGAGGCATGGCGGAGGAGGCGGTGGAGGAGAGCAGCACTGAGCGACCCTGGCACTGACGGTAGCACGTGCCATTGTTACTACAACAACAAAAAGGAAATGTGAGGAAAAGATGATGATGAAAACACCTGGAAGCATAAAAATCATTCATAAGACTGTTAAAAAAATATTTTTAGCACTTCATACTCTTATTAATATCTCACTACAGGCAGTCGTTGACTTACGACCTACGTGACATGCAACAGTTTGACTTTACGACAGCGCTGGCCTGTTGCCCGTTTACGACGGGTGGTTATGACATACCGGAAAGTGAGCAAGCGAATTGAGCGTATGACAGTTTCTGCTGTCTCACCCACGATGTCCACCAAGAGAAAATGATCTCTTTCTACTCATCACTTACAGCAGCATGACACAGCATAATATACTTACAATCAAATCGGCTTACGACCAAACCCTCTAACCAATTGTGGTCGTAAGTCGATGACTACCTGTATACCGGTAATCTGCACAGGACAGAGCATAAATAAATGGGACAGCATGCATTACACCCAATATTTCCTTACCTAGGGTCTCCATAGTAACCAGGCAGACAGGACTCGCAATGTGGTCCATGAGTGTTGTGGGTGCAGTAGCACTGGCCCGTCTGGTTGTGACAGAATCCTCGAAGTGGGTCGCCATGGCCATTGCACTCACATGGCACACAGCCGCCGCCACCAGCCAGAGCTGAACCGAAGCCACCTGGACGGCAATGCTCACAGTGGGGCCCTATAGTCCAATCTGAAAGGCACAGGATGAATATGATTGGAAAAAACGTCAATAAAGGACGTTTTGATTCAGGAATTGTTGGGTTTTGCCTCATCGACTGGATTACTTCAGCGTTGCATAAATATAAAAGACGACAGAGAACAAGCCAGTGAAGTAAGCTACATATTAAATGCCTTACCCTGGCATTCGTCACAGATGCCTGGTGCAGTAATGCAGGTGGAATGGAAGTTGCAGCCACAGTCCACATCACATTCTACACCACTGAGAACCAGAGTGGCGGGGTCAGATGTCCAGCCAAGGGAGCATTCACACTCGAACCGTGGGCTGCCACTGCACTGGCCCTCCCGACACTCGTTGTAACACCTGAAAGAGGGAGTTCAGACTTAGAGAAGCAAACCTGGCGACTCAGTGGGAAAAACTGACAGTTGAATTCGTAGAAGGAACACATTTTTAAGGTCGACTCGTACGTCTGGTTGCAGTGCAGAGTGCCATCTCCTGTGTAGCCCCTCTCACAGTGGCACTCGTAGGAGGTGGGAGTGTTGATGCAGGTAGCAAAAGGGTGACAGTTGTGGAGACCCAGCCTGCATTCCTCAACGTCTGGGCAGGTGGGATAGGACCAGACGGCATCTTGCTCTTCGTCATCCAAGTTCTCCAACTCCATCTCCATTTCCATGGGTCGAGGTGGAGCCGAGGTTTGAGGCTCAGGACTGGAGGAGAACAGGACCAGGTCACGCGAGGTTAGAAAGGCATATATAAAAGGTATCTATCCATGCAGGTAAATTTGTAATACTTTCTTATTTGAACAACTGTAGTGTGAAACACAGGTCGGGTAACAAACAGCCCATTTTCAAAGTAACACAATATTCCAAAGTATATATAGCGATAAGAGAAACCAGTTTTCGTGCGAGAAGAAGCCAACAGCTTTCTTCATCAGATCATGAATCTCTTACTTTGCTGCTCGCACTTCAGCCACAGCCACACTGCAGTTATACACCGAGTGGTCATCCATTCCTGCCCAGTCTCCCCTCAGACACCTGAACAAGTGGAGCGGAAAACACAAATTACATTCAAGAAATATCAATAAAAACATAAATATTACCACAGCAGCTATTCTAAAAAAGCATTCACTATTCATTCTTTCTCTGCAGAGTGTACTTGTCAAATCATGGCTATGTTTCCTATACTTACTTTCCGATTGTGGGATTGTTGTAGTCGCCACACCAGCCGCACTGGAACGTCCGTAGACAGTCAGTGCACGCGTTTAAAGCTGAACACTGCTTACACTGGGGAACCGAATGAACACTGGCAAATATGACAAAAAGAAAAAACAAATGTTAGATTACTGACTCAAGTATCATTTAGCTCACAACACATAACAGGATGCAAAGGATCTTCATATTGAGATCACTGAAATAGGAAAGCAGGTGTCTGTGTGTGCAACTGCAGATGGTTATCCCATATACCAACTCTGAGCTACAATTAAGACAATGAAAAATGAACTCATTTTACCTGTCATACCAGTCCCTGCACTCTCCATAGGGGTATTTTGTCAGGTAGGCAGCAAAATAGAAGCAGGCCTGGGCTGATTCGCACCATGCACACTGGCTGGAGTTAGAGAGGCACTCACCACACGTCTTCCTCCTGAACAAAATGAGGAGGGCAATAAGAAACAGTGAGTTCCAGGTTCTTGTTGAAATGCATGATTCGATGATTGCCCATAATAAAATGTATAGTTTTTCATCTCACTGGTTGCAGACTTTAGGACAGCCCCTCGGCTCGCGTATGGATCCATCTAACCTTCCCCGTCGACTGCACTGATAGTCCCCTTTCTTGCTGGAATTTATCTGCCACTCGCAATAAGGATCCTGTGGATCAAAGTTGGCTTTGCATGAGTCAGAAACACAATGTCTCTACATACGGTTATATAATGACAGTCTAATCATCCTTTCTCTTTGTACCTGAGTACAAGCAGAGCAGTCCCTGTACTCTTCACACAAGGTGCAGTGCTGGGCTGCCAACAGCAGATGGCGTTGCCCTTCTCCCTTGCCCTCCCCTGTGTTGACCTCAGGACAAAACTCCAGGTCTGGGGTGTCCCGCAGCAGGCAGCGAGACACCGATGAGCACCAGCCGCATGACTGGTCTGATAGACAGGCCAGGCAGGACATGTATCCTGAGCAGGTACCTGAGCGATATGGCTCCAAGAACAGGAACGAGATCTCCTAGAAGGACATTAGGGGGGGGGGGGGTGATTAGCAAAGGTATCAGACATTAGAATATATTCTGAGTGGAACAATGGTATAGAAATACAGAAGCCAGCTGTTTGAGGGCACATGTGGCATTCAGAAGAGAATGAACCTGAATGAAAGTTATCCAGGAATGTAGGTACCTATATTCAGGACTTCATAATGATTTTCATACACATTCTTGTATGCTTGTGCCCCTGCAACTAGATTGATAAAGCACTGCTGCTTTCATGATAAAACTTGCCGCTTCTTATATTTAGATTTAAATACCGCAATTGTAAAATCTAAAGCACAGGCATCCTTAGTTTTCAGGATGCCGTTTAAAAATCACATCACTAAAATCTGATATCTGAATGTCTCGTGGTTGAGATATTCAAATGAAGGAAATTTATTGTGCAGGAAAATGGCAGGGACAAAAACCTGAAAGGACCATTGTTTACGTCATGTGGAGAAGCACAAGTTTAATCATGCCGTTACTCACACTTCCTCCAGGCAATGTTCTGTTCCAGATCAAGGCCATCTCACTGGTCTGTCCAGAACCCGAATTGTTGAGGTAGCCCTCAGCCTGAACGAGGTAATGGTTGCCCCTGGTCAGATTAGAAAACAGTCTACCCCCATCTGTGCGTGCCAACAGCTTCAACTCCTTCTCCTGCTGGGCTGCCCAACGGCCCACCACTTCCTGCTCCGATGGTTGGAACGTACACAGAAAAGTGCAAAGACAATAAGGAAAAACGTTATATTTAATTTCACTCGATATTGTGTTGCAGTTCTGCGACTGATTTCAATAAAAATCCTTCTCACTGGGCCTTTGAAATCATTTACAGAATTGAAATCACGCACTCGCTCTTACCATTTGGCTGGAGTTCGGCCCTGATGCCATTCGAGCCACAAAGTGGAGCCTCTGAATGCGAGCCCACATTGAGACAGTCTCCGTGTGAACAGGTGCAGGCGGGGGAGCCCCCCACAATGGGTGGATGAAGCCCCTGAACTGTAATTCTACATCCATTTCTGTAGTGGGGCTAAGGATGATGGTGGTGCTGCGGAGGATGGACACCTGACGAAGGAGTAATATAAAGGAAGTTTAACTAGTTAAAGAGGAAATATTCTCTATGAGCTATTTGCAAAACAGACAGAAAAGAGAACAAAAACAGTAAGAAATGAGGTCAAGAGGTATAAAAAGTCAGAAATGAGCAGCAAAACATATAATATTAAAGTGGGATAGCTACTTAGCGTAATAGCAATACTGGAGGAAGGAAGAAGGGATAAGTAGGGAAGTTACATCCACAACTAGTACAGTTAGTACTTGAGATTTGGACTCCGTACCTTGTCAGGCTGGGAGTCGTTGCGGGGGTGCTGGAAGGTGAGCAGGTGCAGTCCCGGGACATAGTTCTCGGTGCGACAGGAGTGGAGGGAGGTTAGGAAAACGGTACGCTCCCCCCACCAGCCGTACGCCCCTGAGATCTGGTCCACATGGCACACACTTCGCTCTGTGAGACCGAGAGGGAGAGGTCAGCAGTTAAAATCTACAGCGGTTTCCTAGAGTGCACTACTGTACTCAAATGAGTCTGATCTGAGACTTCAGTGTGACGCGTGTTCAAAAAAGAGTAAAGGGACATGACCAACACTGAATCATAGGAAGTCTGCAACTGGACAGGCAAGTCAACTCGAGGTCTGATCAACCTGTCCAATCTCAACCGAGTGTAGTCAGGTCACTGTGCTCCATCTCTGAAACACGCCCAGCACGAGTCAAGCCCCTCCCATGTCAACTCCCAGCATCTCTTTTTCAGTCGGAAGCTTATCCCTTCACTTGTGCCATCCTTCCTCCCTCCCTGGGTCTCACCTGACACTGGTAGGCAGGATTCGTTCTGAACACACCAGCCAAATACCCCAGGGGCACGGGCCAGAGAGGCTGGCGTGCCGCTGAACACCAGGCAGGACTGGCAGTCAGACAGGAAGCGAGCCAGGCCCAGGCAGCCAGTGCTTCCACACTGTGAAGACAAACCAGGGGTTTCACATTCTAATTAACAAAATTAAATTAAATGTTTGGGGTGTCTCACAACGTGGAGATGAATATAATAAGCACGAGTCTGGGTAAAGGGAAGTGTTACCGGATTCGTGGGTTGGTACTCTCGACAGCGCCCTTCACACCAGCTGCACTCTGGATTCTTAAGACACATACTTTCGTCAATCGCCTCAGCACAAACAGAATCCTGGTAGGGCAAAGTACACAAACAGATTTTACAACAGTGATTTATTCCTACTTGCTCTTCTTTGATACACTTTTCTTATAGTTTCTCTTATTTGGCCTTTAAATTACCGAACTATGTGACACTCACCCGGTCACCTTGATCACTGCTGACAAACATTGGAACTTTATAAGCCACCAGGTCTCCGCGGGCGACGCCACTGTAACCCCCAGCCACCAGCAGAACTCGCCCGTCCATCACAGCAGCAACATGCGAGTAGCGCCCCCTCACAGCATCCCCACCTTCGAGAACAAGGTTTCGTAAGCGCTGTGGGTGCAGACACACCGAGTAACAACCAGAAATAAGTCCACAGGAACTCACTGAGCGACCACCTCTCCCCAGCAGACACCCATTGGTGACAACCCAGATGATAAAAGAAGATCTCCTCGTCGTAGCACTTCTCCTCTTGGTAGTGGATGTGTACATTACCCCCTGGGACAGATGGGCAGGAACAGAAAATGGCACTTTTGAAGCGCAGCAATTATAAATGGATGGTCTATGCATAAGTTATGTAGATATAATTGTCTGAACGCTCACCGTAGACCACCATGTAGTTTCCAATGACTGTGGCTGAGTGGAAAGCTCTCTCTCGGGGACCTGTTGCTGGAAAACGTGAACGAAAGGATGTCCAAAAGCGCCTGTCCACATGGAACATATCTGTGTTGTTCACCCTCACGCTGAACCTTAAAAAAACAACAACACATGAACTTTATATATATGAAAATGCTGTCAATTTTGCTAAGGAGAATATGCAAATATACCCCAACATCATATACATCCACAAATATAGAGGTTAGTCAAAAAAATATTCAAGGTCATTTTGTCAACTGCTTTTTTTGCTGACTCCACTCCACTGAACTCATCCATGCATACCTGGCAGTGGTAGGCCTGTGTCCTCCGTAGACCAGCAGTGTCCTGGATGGGCTGTGGAACACCATTGAGTGGCCAGCGGTGGCCGGGGGCTTCCCACCAGTTGGATAAACAGTCTCCCACCGTCCAGAGCTATGCAGGCCAAACCGGTACAAAGATGACGAAAACATGTCCTCCTCAGTGCGACCTGAAAATACAAGGAGAAAGAAAAAGGAAGGAGAGATAATATGAGCATGATTTATTTCTCAAAAAGACAAATGTGAGCCAGTATAAAAACAGAAATACTATAGGAAACCCACCCCCAAACACATAAAGTTGTGTGTCTGCAACAGCTGCAGCGTGATTGGCCAGTTTTGGGGCACCATGTGAATTTGAAAATCCAAGCTGTTGCCAGTCATCGTGGAGCGGTCGGTACTTCCACACATCACCGGCCAGGGAGCCATTAGCTAGCTCGCCTCCAAAGATAACCATGTTACCCATCCACTCTACTGCCGTGTGGGAATGACGAGCCGCCTGAGAGAACGGGAGAGGCAAACGGCATAAGAAGAAACTGACAAATAAGAACATGTAAAATAAAATGATGTGCATCTTACACACAGAACGAATGATTCCTGAGAATCACGTTTAAACTTTAGTATGTTACACACTTATGTTATATTTCAAATATATTTATATATATATAAAAACAGGAGGAAGTAAAATATTAGAGGGTGTTTGTGTGTATCCACACGTCACTTACAGGAGAGTAACCATAAGACCTGCTTTCCCAT
Source organism: Brachionichthys hirsutus (assembly GCF_040956055.1). Lineage (NCBI taxonomy): Eukaryota > Metazoa > Chordata > Actinopteri > Lophiiformes > Brachionichthyidae > Brachionichthys > Brachionichthys hirsutus. Next base: position 4,068,645 of record NC_090899.1, read on the forward strand.
TGATTGGATGTGAAATTATATTTGATCAAGTCACCAAGAGCTCTGTTCAGATCAAACCCTAAGAGTAAAGAAATTATGATTAAACAAGCATCATTCACAAAATGAACCCCAATCATGTAGAAGGGACTTAATTAAAGGAGTGCAACTGAACAAAGACAACAAAACATTTTTTGTAGTCTCACCCACAAAACAAGACTTATTTGATCATTAATTCATATCGCATATGCTTAAAAACAGGAAGTGGAATTGTTGTCACTCTCACCACCAAACAAGTAAACGGCTCCAGTAGAGGACAGGTAAACTCCAGCAGAAGCTGTCCTGGGAGACATGCGGGGGTGTCCTTCACTCACATGCACCCACTGCCCTGCCCCGCTGTCACCATCCAAGCCAAGCTGGCAGCTGCGACCCATGAAGCCTGGGTTACACAGACAGCGCTCTCCTTCCTGAGATGAAACACGGGGAAGAAGAATCCCTTAAGACCAAATAGCTGCCATAATTAGAGCTCATTTGGAAAAAGGACGAGAGATTGTGAATTCTCTAATCCCTCCCCCTCCTCCGCAATACCTTGTCACACTGGCCATTCACAGAACAGGTGTGGGAGCACAGAGGGATTGTACAAGATGTTCCGCCCCAGCCCTGATGGCAGTGGCACTTAAATGTTGAGGAATCACAGCGACCATGACCGCCACACGCTCCGGGACACAAAGAGAAGGTGTAGGTTGCATTGAATCCCAGCAGGTTGTAATTAGCATCACTGAAGAGATGAAGCAGCATCTGGGGGGCGGGGGGGGTGATCAATAACACAACATTTACATTTACTATAGTTATATTGCTTCGCTGTTTCTTTCAATATGAATAATCGGTTACCTTTCCAGATTTTGCTTCAATAGTTTGAGGCAAGGTGTTGCCACTTAGACTGGCTAGAAGAGGGCTCTGGTACGAGTCTCCGTCATATACAAACAAGTAATCATAGGTGCACTCTGTGTCCATGAAGGTGAAATTTAAGACGATGCGGTGATTGTTGCTGGGAGCTGGAAGAAATGAGCACGATGGGGAAATATCAGCGTGACTAACATTGATCTAATTATCGATTTCTGCTGCACAAGACAGCGCACATGTGCTTTGTACCTTTGATAAGCCATTCACAGTTCCCATTCACGGAATAGTTCCCTGGCCCATCTGTGACGTAGCCTGGTGGTCCCCTCAGCACCTGCCTGTGGCCCTTGCAGTCCCCTGCCTGGCATGCAGGTGACTCAGCCAAAAGTAGCAGCGCCAGGATGAAGGAGACAGGGAGGGGGGAGCCCATCGCTGGCACTGCCTGAGTGATGGGGAGCAAAAGACCAAAGAGGATCATTTAATGTGATAATATCAATACAACTTTGCAGCAGAACAGTACAACACGTGTGGCCTGACATTTGTTATACGACAAAACACAACTGAAATGTGCCTTAAACATAAAGAGGCTAGTTTATATCAAATCAGTTACTGTTTGATTGGTGTGGTGATTCCCCTGCCTATTCAATTTAATAAATCACGTCATCTGTCTCATCACACTGCAAGATTGCAGTACAAGTGTGCTTCCCTCCTGCTGTGCATCTTCATGCAATACAAGCTACAAGGTTACATATAATTATAGGTGGCTAAATGACAGCGCTTATCGAGACTTACGCCAGGGTCTGTGAAAAAGTGTTTCTGGTATAGCTAACAACTGTTAGCCCAATGTGCAGAAACATCAACAACAATCTCATGAACATAAAAGCGAAGTTATCTTAATATTTTTGCATCAGTATCGTAGCATTGAAACAGGTGGCAAAACAGGTTTTAATCGCATTACGTACACCGAACCAGCAAAAACGAATAAACCATAAAGTATTATAAACAAGGGTCTATCCGCAGGCTATCACAACAAAGCTAGTTTAAGCTAAGCTAACTACCCGAATGCCGTGGACAAGCAAACACCAATTTGCTAGGTTTTTTTTTACGTTTTGCAAAATGCTACTTACCAGTTCCCGTCTCTTCGGCTTCATGGTTAATTACATTTTCGATTTTCAATTAACACCGGCTATCACACGAGCTAATTTATCATTAGCAAGCGCTCCGGACTGACAGCTAGCTCAACTAGCCAGTGGCAATGGTCTCGAAGCCACCGCAGTGGACGGACAACCAACCCCTAGTCTGCTAGCTTCTTGGCTACCTAGCGGTAAAGGCTTAGCCACATCCAGATGCGCAATCGTCAGCGGCTACACAATCTATCGGGATAAATCACTTATTTTGAGTAATTCATATGTTTTTTTTGTTGATGATAAAACGCAACCACCACGCTAGCAAAAATAAACAAATACTACCAGTTAATGCATAAATGTTTCTAAAAGCTTCGATCCGATTCGTGCGGTTCTACATTCTGGATAGACGCTCCTTGTTTTGTTGTTTATGGCTGGCTAGCGGTGTACGGTGGATGTAAATACAAGAGCACTGTTCCAACACCGCCAACTAGTGGTGGGAAACAGCATCGCAACATCTGGAAATCTGTCTCAAGGTGTTTTACTTTATTGTGATAACTACATAGACAATTATTATTATTAATCATTGATGCAGAAGGATAAACGTTAATATTGGAATAAAAACGATCTACTGGATTGCATTCGTGTGACGCTCCGCGAACAAAATGTGAGATGAATAGACAGATGGGAGGAATGCATCAAACAATTTCTTTATCCCCTTCCCCAGTTTGGTCATGGTAAACAAATGTGTACTCTTCCTGAATTTAATTGATTAAACAAAACAATTCGATTTTTTTGACACTTTAATGAGAAGATGTTCTTATGGCGATGGCATCATTCAGAATGTACACATGCAGATAAAGGATTGGTAGCAGTATATTTTACATAAAGCAAAGCGAAAGCTCATTACATCGTGAAAAATAGACAGTTGTCGAATAAAAATCCCTCCAAAACCAGAAACAGTACAATAAATATTGTTTATCCACATTATTTATGGATCAACAAATTATTCTTAAAATGGTTGATTAATGCACTTTTGTTTTCAAAATATAAACAATATGTTATGAATTAAAATAGCTTTTATAAAAAGGAAGCAAAGAACAACACATATGCCCCAAAAACCGATGAAAAGAAGAACCTTTAATTATTTTATGGATATTTAAATATTTTGTGATTTGTCAATCTCTTGTTCCTTCCAGTGCAGTCATAAATCAAGACAGACCAATTTAATTGACCTCTTTATCAGCACTGGCCACCAGCATCAGCCATGTTGAAAATAAGCATGATGTCATCTTATACTTTCATCAGTGAAGTGGCAAGCGAAGACTGGTCAACCAAGTTTCCTCAAGCTAAGGCACATCTTTAAAAAAAAAAGAAAAGAAAACCCCACTCGTCCTCATTTTCCTGTGCTGGCTGCACAGAGACCTTTTATCATACACCCCGAACATGTCGCCAGTTGGGCCAGTACCTAATGAGACAAACACACTCACATTCTACTGCACCTGTGATGCATATTCACCAACTGTATCACGTTTCATTTCATCTCACTGGCCCGTTCTTCTATTTGATGATCTAAGAATGTATAATTGGGGGGGAGGGGGGGGGGGGGGGTCTTATTCTTACTCTTATGAATGTCCATCCCTATATTGTCAAATCATGAGGTGTGTATAGCAATTTTTTCTGGAGCAAGGATCATTGGGTTAGTGTGGAGCCCCGGGCCAAAAATGGGAAATAACTTCTCCTTAAACGAGTGGCTTAGAGTGACCAGGTGCCGTTTTGTTCCCCCATCATAAAACGAAACCTTTCCTTCATCAACATTTAGCTTGATGCGGATCCTCTCAGGACGCTGCTGCACCTGCAGCTCCGTGCGCTCCGGTGTTAAAGCAGTGTACGCTCCTTTGCTCAGCCCAATGCACCATACGCCACGGTTCGTTGACAGCGTGAACTTCTTTTTACGGGCTACCGACTCTTTGCACACCCCCACGACCCACTTGGGGTTATCACCAACAACGACATCCCATCTGTGTTTCCCAGAGGTGTAACCTTCAGCGCCCAAGACAAAGACGCAGGGATCAAAGCGTTCTGGGTTGTCCGGGGTGGCCAGCCGCTCGGAGTTTTCCTTCACACTGGTCAGGTCACCATTCAACCACAGCCAAGGAGAGGCTGTGTTTGGGTTCAACACCACAGGATCTGCACAAAGCAAGAGAGAAGATGGGAGCAATGTTATATCACAGACATTTGTTGAATATACCGGAAGAGAATTTGAGGTTTAGAGGCTCAAGAATGATGCCTTTTGTAGAAATATTATTGTCTTCCAGACCACGTTTTGTGTCAAAATAGACATCAAACAAATAAAAATACTGCCCTTTCTTTGAACCCCACACCGTCCCCAACCCCCAGATACAGGTACTAGGGGTGCTTAGTAAAAGCGGTATGTACAACCAAAAGCGCTGCACCAAGTCAAGGGTTATACAGACTCGGATACTTTGACACAAATATAAATCAAAATGAACATTTCCCACAAGTTATGAGCAGGCATTCACAACCTATTACAATACATCGCAAAATGCATCTCGGCACTCTATGAAGTATTGCAGTACTGAAAAAAAAAAATCACTGTGATACCCAACTCTAAGAGTTACTCACAATATTCAACATGTGTTTGCAAGTTCTTCCAGATCTGGAAGCTCAAGGCGCCAACATGTTTTCCCATATCCAAAAGAGAGTCGTCAGAGAGGCGAGGTTCTTCATCAGTCCACTGGGCTCTACGGGAAAGATGGCGACATGTTCAGTAAATAATGTAGAAAAGAATAAACAGCAGCAATCAGGATAGTATGTATTTGTGCTCCCCAAATCATGCACATAAAATGAAATGTAATTACTATCACTCTAAGATACAGCGGGTGTTGTAATTACTCACTTTCTTTTTAAACTTTGGAAATTCTAAAAAAAAAAAAAGAGATTCATTGAGATTAATTTCATACCGACTGAAGTCAGAGACAAAAAAAAAAGGTGCAGTTTCGGGGGGGGGCTGCATTCTCTCACCCGTAAGAAGGGCAAATCCTCATCGCCCATCTCTTTCTTCAGCATGTCAATGAGCTTGTTGAGAGCGGCGATGTCCCTGTTTGTGTTTTTAATCAGTTTCTGTACGTCGGCGAGCTTCTCCTCTTCCTCGTCAGACAGGGCTTTTAGCCGCAGAGCTTCCTCTGTGACGAGCACCTTGTGCAGCCTATCGAACTCTGCCTTGATCTGCTTCTCAGCTTCCCCGGCTTGATACTGCACCAAAGCCAAGCCGAGAGTTGACATATTATTATTATTCATGCAGTATAACACCTGTGGATCCGTGCAGCCTATAAAGTATTCTCTGTGTGCACGGAGGGTTCCCGTTAAACCTCACCTTGATGTATTCCGTCGCGTTGCTGAGTTTTTGTGTCATTTTCTTGTAGGACTCCACCTTCTTTTCGAAAATCTCCACTTTAAACGAAAGTTCTTTCTTTACGGTGAAAAATAAGACATGATGCATGATCAATAAAACATGCTTTGTACTAATGACTGATACACAAATATGTAATTAACATATATTAACATGGGGGGGGTACGGGTCATTTGTTTCACCTTACACATCGGTGCCCCCTCTCTCAATGACCACAGCCTGTGAGTGTTGTGTTGCGTGACGCAATCCACGCACACGGCCGCCTCGTCCTTCTCGCAGTAGAGCTCCAGCGGCTTAACGTGCAGCTCGCAGGTGTCCTCGGGCCTCTTGCTCCTCGGGAACCGGGCCGAGTGCTTGAGGAAGGTCTCGCAGGCGCTGCTGAGGGCGCGATTGGTGATGTCATGGCCTTCCTCGAACTCCTCCCGGCACAAGGGACACCTCCGGCTGAACCGCAGGCTGCTTTGTAAACACTCCCGACAGAAAGTGTGGGTGCACGGGAGCAGCACGGGGTCACGGAAGATGGCCCGACACACGGGGCAGGTCAGGTCCTGCTGGAGCGGCATAGGAGCTTCCGGCATCTCCTCGCTCACACTGTCAGCCATGACTTTCCCGGAAACTCTTCTTCACTTTGCTTCGGTGTTGACAAAAGGGACGCGAGGGAACGCTTGCTGCGTGTGATATAATGTTTCACCTATTTACTCACGTACACGATAAAATAAAATAAATTCAAACCCGGATAGACTTGAGAATAGAAACTCCTCAAACTATAAACTTTGATAAAAAACAAACAAACCCAAAGACACCTTCGTGACGCGAATTTACAAATACTATGGTGACGCTATTACCGACCTTACTATGCCTCTAATTGGCCTGGCACGATGATGACGTTCACACGTAGAAAAAGTTCTTTAAATAATAGGTTACGTTGTGACGTCATTGTCCCTTTAAACCAATCAGATATTATGTGGTTTCTTGGCATCACCATAGTAGGTTTATTACATTCTATTCTGTGGCAGACAGACATCATCAGGCTTTATACAACACTGCCCTCTCGTGGATGGGAATGTTATAGCGCTCTGTAGAGACTTATTGCATATAAACAGATATACAGCATAATTACTGTTCAGTAATTAGCTTGATGTGGATCCTACAGCATTGTTCAGTACTGTAAAAACATTGCATGAAGGGAGCCTATTTTTCAATTTTGTCTATTTCACTAAATGTTTTATTTTTAATCAGGAGAGCTATTGTCACCTTCTCTTCTGCTCCGAGCAACAATGAGACAAATTCCCCATGGAATTCAATAAAGCAATGGCTCTTCTTCCTCAGGAAGCTGAAGCGGGCTGGACTCTCCTCTGTGCTGCTTGCAAACATTTACCGGGCCATGATAGAGAGCATCCTGTGTCTCAGTGCGACCGTGTGGTACGGCAGCTGCACGGCGCAGGACAGGAAGGACCTATCCCGGGTGGTGAGGACAGCTCAGGGGATTGTGGGTCACCGTCTGCCTGATTTGGACGAGACTACGTGGGAGACGAGACTACATGTGTGACGAGACCAGTTTTATTTTATGTTATTTGTGCAACATATTCAAACAATACTGTTCATGTATTAAGTTACCCTGGGTATTTTGAAAATGCAATTCATGTATTTTATTTTATAAGTTACAATTGTAGTATTGATTTAAAAAAAAGCTGTCTTAATTGTATATGCACTATATAAGCTGCTGGAGTCTGTACTAAACAATCTGAGAGGAGCAGGCGACCGATGAGCGCCGTGTGCATCGGAGACGAGACTACATGTGTGACAAGAACATTTTTATTTTCTATTATTTGTGCAGAATTGCCAGTGAAAGTGCTTCTAGTGGTCAACGCAGTTTCCAGGCCCTTCCTTCATGCAGTGCAGTACTCAAAGAACACAACGCAGATATCACTAAGGATAACAGATGTGCCCCAAGTCAACATTACACTTCTAACGATGAACAGAACCACACCCGTTACATATGGCTGCATGAAGAATATTTGTAAAGTTTTCATTTTAGCAGGCATTGGCAGACGGCTGGTATAAGACGATGTTCACTTCTGAAGTATAAATGATAATGATGTGGTTCATGACAACCACTGCAGCAAATGCTACACAGGAAATCCACAAGAGTGAAAAGCGTTCTTTCTCTTTGAAAGTTAAGTCCTTCGCATTTATGTACGAAGGACTTTCAATGGAAACAAGACCGCAAGGGCTTTTTTGAAATGCTCCTCTTAGACAGGATGTTTGACTTTATTTGTACTGTAATACATGCTACTGTGTGACTGTACTTGTACTCTAACATTCTATCTAATAAATATATTCATCATCATCAAGTTTCATAAATCAGATGTTGTCGTGTAAGACTGGCCCTCTCTGGGCACGGAGGGGGGGGGGGGGGGGGGGGGGTCATCCTAACATGGAAGTTTGCAAAGAGCAAAGGCTGATGCATCGTGGAGTGTAATGCAAAGGCCTAGAAAACCTTGACCCCAGTAGCCTTTGTCAGAAAGTTGTTACCTCTTAATCCCAATCCCAATTTCACTACTGAAGGATTAAGCATTTTTGTCCCATCATTTAAGTTTTTTTTGGAAGGTGATGCTGTGACGGAATTCCTCGCTCTCATGGAGCTTTAATGAATCTAAATTCTACATCACAAAATAAATAAATCAGTGCGTTACCACCACCACCATCATCATCATCATCATCATCATGAATGAGGCCTCCTATGCATTTAGATCCTAATGGAAGTGGACCACTAAAGATCAACATTACAGGAATGACAGAATGTTTTTTTTTTTTGTATTTGTGTTTATTTTAGTTCCTCAATTTTCAATGGTTTCTCTGTAAAACAATGTCTAAACATAGGAACACACTTGCAACATGTCATATGAAAGCAAGTCTAATTTTATGTAATTTCACTTCCATCAAAATTTTGAAAATAAATCTTTTAAAGATAAAGTGCAAAAAACCAAAATATTAAAAACTCAAACACTTCAACAGCAGGTGATCAAAATGCAGACTTTTTCCTGTTTGTGCTTATTAAGCAAAAAGAAGGCCAGGGGCTCAAAAACCGAACATTCAGCAGTCACACAGATGATGCGTTATTCTTTAATGTTCAAATAAATGGCTTGGATAGAATTTGTGTGGATATGAAAATGAAGTAAATCACTTCAGTCACCACTAAGGCTACTAGCCTAACTGAATCCCACATAAAAATAAAGAAAAAATAAATTGGTGTCTTAATTTATTCGTTTAAAGTCTGCACAATTTCATAGCTCAACCATTCACACAAAAAAACATCTCCTTTATGTTAAAATTAGTTGTTTAAATCATAATTAAATAATCTAGCAAGACATTCTATTAAAGGTCGTGATTATTGTGGCCAGGTGTTTGCTCCTTCATCAGCACCGTTCACTGAAAAAAATAAATAAAAGCCTGCAAAACAGAAGTGGAGAGAAAAGGTGTGAAGAAAACAGGAACATGCTTTCAGTGTTTTGCACTTGAGACCGGGGAAACAGACAGACGCTGCAAAGCCAATGCGACTGCAGGTGTTGCATTTGCATGACGGTGGGCGAGTCTTGAAGCAATACTGAGAAAAATCTAATTTCTTCCGAAAAGATAAATACTAATCTGTTAATCTGCCATGGCTGTCTGATAAATAAATCTGAATTTGAGTTTGCTTCACTATCTTTTCCCAAATGATGAAATCATTCTGTTCGTTGCCTTCTGCAGCTCCCGTTGCAGTTTATCTTGCATGCCCGAGGCCATCAGCATTGTTCAAATGGCGTTGAACACAGTGTTGTCACGCTTTCTTGTCACATAATACACGTCACAATATCAGCAATCAGGAAGAAAATGTTTGCTTTCAGTTACATATTCAGACGGCACTCACTGTGTTCAGTTTTCAGTTTTAATTCAGAGAAATAGTATTCATCTGTATGTTTGGAAAATATAGTGTCATACTGAGGCAAAGTTTGGGTGCTTTTAGCTTAATCCTCGCATCACATTAATGTAAAGTCCCTTTTTTCAAATAAGAGGAGGATTTCAGAAAAAGTCAGGCAAAATCATACCAAGGAATATTTTTGCCATTTTGCCAAAAAAAATTCTGATCTGTACTGTCAGGTGATTTCACCAAATAATATCCTTGCTTTCACCATCAACCTTCATCATCAAAGTTTTAAAATGTTTCTCTGAGAAACAAAAAAAATGAAAACAGAAGTGTGAATGTGGGAATTTTGATCACAATAAAGTAAAAATGACTTTCACAAACGTCCCCCTTGCAGCGCTGCAAGGTTGCGTGCTCCTCATTATCATACTTTTGGTCGTGTCTCTGCTTCCTCTGTGTGGTTGTATAGATGCAGCTGTTTGAAGAATCCAGCTCACTACAGCGCTCACTGCTGTGGCCTTATGAACCTGCTCAGTGAGAAGAATACAATAAGGGGATTTCAATTTGGTAGGTTATTATAGAAATTATTATTTCCTTGCTTTTTTCATCATTTATTATATTTGCCGGTAAGTACGCATTTAAATTCAAATACACATATTGTTATTTTCTAAGTATTTATATTACACCCAAAAAAATACCAAAACACTCACATAATGTATTTATATTGTACACCTGTCTAATTTTTTACTTTATAAACCATTAGTGTGAATGTCATTTTAATTTTTTACATACATTGAATTTTTTTTCATTCTGAAACCTTCAGTTCAAAGTAAGAGACCACGTGTGATAGAATGCAATGTGTGTATGTGTGTGTGTTTTTGTAGCTTGTCAGTGTGCTGCCACATTTCAATGTCATTCTTTAAAAAGGGGCAGAGTTTTCTGAAGAATGAAGAAAAATAAAACATGAAAAATCAGGCGGGTGTCAAATTTATGTGGAAGAACAACAAGCTTTTGTATCATTCACCATCATTATTCATGCAACAGGTGACAGAAGCGCAACAGCGTTTTGATTCATACTTAAAATTAGCTTCTTAATTTGTGTTTCCTCCTGGATATGTGCAACAATTTCCATTCTTCTCACAACAACAAAGCAAGTTAGTACGTATCTACAGAAGTTATGACTAAATAAGAGGGAAGTTATCCCTCAACTAAACAAGGAACTGAGACCACGGTGGCAGGCAGAGATCACTCATCTGTCCCTGTCATATGCATTTCATACCCACTAACCTGTGCAGAGAGAATGGAATGATTGATTGGGACTTTTGTAACCCTGAACAGGATAAGCTGTTAATAAAATAAATGAATGAATTTATTATTTAGATAGATAGATATCTTTTTCTTCTTCTTCTGCAGACTTTCCTGATGGCTGGCAGCGACATCATTACACTGACCAATGAAGACTTATATGGCATCTTTGACAACTACTCCTATGATAACTTCACAAATGACTGTTGTGACAATGGTAACACATGTGACCCAAATACGAATAGGAATTTTGAGGCAGTTTTCATCCCAGTTCTGTACTCAGTGATGTTTATCCTGGGTGTCCTGGGAAACGGACTGCTGCTGGGGGTTCTGCTTCAGAGCTGGAAGAACTGGAGCGTGACTGACCAATTCATCCTCCACCTGGGCGTGGCAGATGTGTTGCTGCTGTTGACGCTGCCCTTTTGGGCAGCACAGGCCGGCCAACAGCAAGGATGGACCTTTGGCACTCCTCTCTGCAAGATCGCAGGAGCTGTTTTTACGGTAAGAGACGTGCCGGGAGGGGGGGGCGAGACGCAGCAGGAGTTTGCATCAAAGTGAATTGTACTGTAATATTTATCTAGTGCTCGCAACGTTTTTCAACTTTTCTTTGTCCGATGTCTTCATACCTTCAGATCAACTTCTACTGCGGGATCTTTCTCCTGGCCTGCATCAGTCTGGAGCGCTACATGTCCATTGTGCACGCGACGCAGATGTACTCACGCAGGAAGCCCCTGTTCGTTCAGCTGAGCTGCTTGGCAGTATGGCTGTTTTCCTTGCTCCTTTCCCTACCCGACTGGATCTTTCTGGAAGCTGTGAAGGACAACAGAAGAGGCACAACAGAGTGCATTCGAAACTACCTAAAGTTCGTCTCTCGGGAGAAGCCCTCGATTACCTCTTACTTAGAAGAAGACAACAAGCTTGCCTTTCAGCCTGTAGATTCCTGGCGTCTGGCATCGCGACTGCTCTACCACATCGTGGGCTTCCTGCTGCCTTCAGCTGTCCTGATCTTCTGCTACTCCTGCATCCTGCAGAGGCTGCGCTGCAGCTCCCAGGGCGTTCAAAAGCAAAAAGCCTTCAGGGTCATCGTGGCTGTGGTGCTGGTCTTTTTTGCCTGCTGGACGCCATACAACATCACACTCATGGTGGACACGCTTCATTCCAACGAAGACGGTGAAAGCTGCGGCGTGAGGTCATCTCTGGAGAAAGCCAAGGCGATCACATCCACCGTGGGTTATCTCCACTGCAGCCTCAATCCCATCCTCTACGCCTTTGTGGGCGTGAAGTTCCGGCGTCAGCTCTTAGACATCCTGAGGGTGATGGGTTGCAAAGTGAAGACCGGCGTCCACTCAACTGTCAGCAGCAGGAGAAGCTCCGTGTGGAGTGAGTCTGCTGAAACCTCCAACTCCATTGCTATCTGAGAGAGATGCCGACGGACAAACCTCACGAACCGACTGCGACGGGATGATGACAAACACGTGTGACTGTACAGCATGTGTCTATATATATCCTGTGTTATATAACAGGCATGTGCACGGGACACACTGCGGTCTCCGCCTCATGCCCATTGGACAAAATAACTGTCCCACTGGGATTTAAGGTCAAAGAGCTTTACTTGTTGGGAGCAGCTTTATTATTATTTTACAGCATAACCATGTAATTTCCATTTTCCACAACCTTTTAAGATGAATCAGGACGACATGCATTTCTGCATTGAGTGTTTTTACTGCAATTCACATAAATTTATATGATATACAATTCCACTGTATATTAGTTTATTAATACATTACGTACTTTGACTTTTGCTCCAAAAAAATACTGACAAACATTTACAATTTGCTCTTTAGATACCCTGTCTATATAAAGCCGTTTTTATTTAAGTGAAACTGTCTAAGTTGAAGTGTATTAAATGCTATGAGGCCCTTCCTGTTTATAAAGGCATTAAGTTTACCCACAAAATCCACATTATTGATGGCCTTGTAATTACGCTGCATGTAACAAGACTCCTTCAGAACACTGTTATCTTTTTTCAGTTCTAACAAGCTAGTGCTAGTGCTTTAGGTCGCCGAACCCTGGGAGAAAAGCACGATCGCGTGAATTAATGTACAGTACGATGGGAAATACACCAAGCACAAGGGTGGAAAAGGTTATCACAAACCAATATAGGTCATTTAGTAAAACAATGACCAAACTCTGGCAGTGAGGAAGGCCATCGAATCACTGATTCTGCAGAAAAAGCTGCCAGGTGGCTTCGGCTGATCAAGTTAATCCTGTGTTCTCCTGCCGATGGGATGAATGCTAATGGATAGGTCACCTTGGTGAAGATGATTGATGATGGCATAACAGAAGCATCCCGTTATGACCACAGGATGTAACCACTAAAGCAGCGTGTAATTAAGTTGTCATGGCTGATTCAATTTCTTTCTGGTACACTGATGAAAGAAGAACATATGCACAGAAATAGCTGTTGCCTTTCAGACGGCACACCGAGAAGAGATCCATCAATCACAATTTAAAAGTATACAAGAGGTCAAGTTGTGCAACATCCCCTTCTTTCATACAAGCAAAAAAAAAACTATTTTGGACATCTTTCATCTGCAGCATTCTCGAAAATGTTTAATGATTATAGATAAATCTGCAAACCACAAGTAGCGGTTTCAGTGGAGATGTCTTACAGCTCTTTGACAGGAAAACGAAACAGTGACAGAAAGCAGCCACACATCTTCACATGCGCGGTTTGAGCAGCCGAGTGTCAACATATGTGCAAAAGAACATTCAGAAATGCCGAAGCTCATCATGGCAGACTTTTGGAAATTGCTCAAAACACACATGATTAACTACAACATCCTGGAACTAACGCGTCTTCCTCTACACTTTACATGACAGGCTGACATCTGGCCGTATGAGGAGGTCAGTGCTGTAAACAATGGCGTTAGTTAGATTCCACTGACAACCCGCGTGCCAACGGTATAAACAGGTTCCTCCAGATTAGGCATCAGCTGGACAGGTCTGGTTACTGTTGCTGAGAGCAAAGCACACAAACGCCCCACAGTCCCATTCAAACACTTCAAGCATTGTGTTTTGGTTTTACTTTAGATCCTAGAGTCAAACTTTTAAACATTTGGATTTTAAATAAAGCTGCAGACCTCGTTTTTGAGGCAAACAGTCCCTCCATGTTTTCCTGCACGTAACAAAGTTGGTGATTACGCCGACAACAGGTTTAGAAGAGTCCATGAACAGTTTGTCTCCATTTCAAACAGGAAACAGGTTTTCAGTGTGATTTATATACACTAATACAACACAATAAAGTTGACGTTTTCCTGCTGCCGCCGCAGTCAAACAGCATTTCTGACCTGGGAATCTTTAGATCAGTTTACAGTAAATAACCGTGCATTTAAAGCAGAAAGAGGAAAGCAAAATTGATTCACACGAGTTTTCAGATTATTTGAAAGCAGGCTTTATTTCAGGCTGCATTAACATGTTTCAGTTTTCATTCAATCAGGCATTCCAGGCAGGTCATAACCTGCACAGAGGGCGAAACCACAGATTTAACGCTCAACACATGCTCTTCAAAATAAGACTGCATGCACTTTCCCTTTGCCCTCTTCTATTTTCCCCACCAACACTCGTTTCCTCCTGCTTTTGTGCTCAAACAGCATTGATCTCATCTCATGAGTAAACATGAGCCATGAAAAGGTCACAGCAGCAAACAGTTTACTTCACTCTTCCTCCTCCGTCTTACTCCGTCACCTGACTGATGACATCACCTCCTATTTATCGTTAAGCAGCCTGGACTCCCACTGCGCAAAACAACGGAGTCAGAAAAAAGCCAATGTCATGTGCCAAGTGGGAAATTCCTTTACTCCCAGGACAATCCTGGAATTCACAGACTCTTTACAGCTTGAGGATAAAATAGAAAGTGAAAGACTTTGCTACTTGTTGTCAGCGATTAAGCCATAAACTATTTTGTACTGTTTAATGGAATACCATTTTAAACACTGATAAGGATAGCAGCTTTACCTGAAAAATATTTAATGGCACAATGTTCCATCCACTACATGTAAAAAGAGGAAAATATTTTGAGTTACATAGTAAAAGTACTAATAGTACGTAATAAGAATAATATATACAGTTGAATAAAAAAACCACTTGGTTTAGAGTGACAAGCTAAAGTGTTTAAAATAAGTACGAGACCTTCCCATTAATGAGGGAGTCATCTTTTATAAATACCTACTTGTCATCTTTACACAGAGTATTGTTCTCTTCCTTTTTGACCCGTGATGTGATTTCACACCAAATTTCCCTCAGAGGTGGAGCCACGTCTGAGTCACAGGGGGGGCTTTTCTGCCATTCATCAGCACTGAGCTGACGGAATCTGATGATCGACGCCTGTCATCTGCTTCAGCTCTTCCCCCTCGCGGCGCCGGTCATGCAGGACGTCCTCGCCTACACCCAGCTCCCACAGCGATCGCTCCGAATCAGCCGCGGCACGTCTCAGAAGACCCAGAATCTGTTTTTTGAAGTTTGCACACAGGCCAAGATAGAGCAGAGGCCTGAGGCAGGCGTGAACGCAGCCCAGAGCAGACGTGACCACGAGAGCTGTTTTAATAGACCCTTCGGAATCTACGGATAAATCATTCGATTCCCCGGGGCGACTCCTGACAGTGTCCGCAAGGAGTGTGATGTTATATGGTACCCAGCAGAGGAAGAAGAGTGCTACCAGGGACAGGTTCACCTTGATGGAGATCACTTTTTGGAGGCTTTTCAGGCCGTGCTGCAGCCGTAGTAGAACGCAGGACCAGCAGATGATGAGGGCGGCTGCAGGCAGCAGGAAGCCCAGCATGTGGTGGAGCAGGCGTGATTTCAGCCGCCAGTCAGTTTGTGACTGGGCGTATTTATGAACACACAGTAGCTTCTCATGTGATGGGTCTTTCCTTGCCCCCATGAAAATCCAGTCGGGGATGGAGAGGATCAGAGAGCAGAGCCAGACCAACAGGCAGCTGATGTGAGCTAAAGCGGGTCTCTTCTGGGAGAACAGCCTTCTGGCATGGGCCATAGACAGGCACCGATCCAGACCGATGCAAAGCAGCAGGAAGATCCCACAGTAGAAGTTGATCTGAAAAAGAAAAGGAAAGCTGGGTAAAGCTCAGTGTAGCTCCAGTCTCAGCTTTATGAATTCACTTTCGCTTCCTCTTTGCGCTTTCCTTTTCCCAGAAGCCTCGTGTTATGAGGGCCTCCGGGTAGTGGAATGAACCTGGACTGCCAAGAGTCACGCTTAAACAGGTTTGAAAATGTGTCCAGAAACAATTTTCCTCACATTTTCATTCCTTTCAATTTCAGGTGTGTCTGTTCTAGATATCGGTTTGAACTCACGTTAAAAGCAGCTCCGGTGATCTTGCAGACGAAACCCTTGAAGCACCACCCGCAAGTCTGAGATGACTGCGCAGCCAAGAAGGGCAGCATCACCAGGAGCAAGACGTCCGCGACGCTCAGGTGGAGGACGAAGATGTCGGATATTGTCCAGAACCGCCTCTTCCAAACCAAAGCAGCCAGGACAAGTCCATTCCCCAGCAGGCCAACAATCAGCACCACCGAGTACAACAACGGGATCAACACCTCACTGTTCTTTGGCTCAAGGTCGTCTTTATATTCGTAGTCACTGTCATAGTCATAGGTGACATTTTGCCGGAAGATTCCATCAAGCACCACATCCATCTTCTTCTGTGGAGACAAAATTGTTAAAATGCTGTGAGAAAGGAGAAATGCTGCAGCCCTTCAGAGAATAGATGGCACAAACGTCAAGCTTTCCTCTCTTCAGGCAGACATGTGAGAGTCTTGAAAAATCTCCTCCTGGGAAACCCAGCTGAAGCTTTATAATCATAATGAAACCCCCCCCCCACACACACAAATCGCATGGTGCAATTTCACTGGATGAGGCAACAGTGACTCAGAAGTGTAGTTCCTCTTGCACAAACACACACACACACACACACACACACACAAACACACACACGCACACGCACAAACACACACACGCACACGCACAAACACACACACGCACAATTTGTGCTGTAAATTCAGATTTTACCCTTGCAATGATCTCTATGATGAGTTTGACTGACCCCATTATTACTGCTGCTGCTGAAACTGAAACATTCTGGATTAAAACTGAGGTGACACGAAACATCACAAATCTTATTTCATGGTGTAAAAGTTCAATCCTGCACACATGAATAATATCAAAGGCAGATCACGGTTATTATCTCCCCTCAGCCGGTTTTGTTTTCACCAGAGTCCATTATTTTATTGGTCGGTCTGAAAACAGGATTATTAAAAAAAGAAATTCTGAATTTTACAATAATATTTAATAAAAATAAATTCCAAAGATCGGGACATTTCAAGCAAACAATCATTTCATGGATTGATTTAAAATGTACAAAATATAATGTTTTTGCATTAAATAAAGTAATTCCAGTGTTCAGGGTCTCCTCTCACTTACTCAAGTCCAAACCGAGTTATTTCATTTTATGGACATTAAACTGCTTTGATTTCCATTAAGACAAAAACACCAAACATTTTTATTATTAATCTAAATAAATCCATCCATAACCCCCAAGTGTAGGAGCTGCTTCATGAGAACGAAAGTGGAAAGTGGAGCACATATAACCGGGTTTTAAACATTCAGTTTAGGCTATCATTTACAAACATTATGTCACGTTGAGAAGATGCAAATTCATTATCTGACTTACCAGAAAGGGTTGCATAAGACAGTTCAGAGCTCTCTGTGGGATATCAACCTGATGGTGACTCGTCCACGCCGGGATCTACAGCTTATTGGAGGATCTCCCGCAGCTGTTGAGCGCCCATGAAGTAAAAAAACAACAAGAACACACACACACACACACACAAAAAAAAAAAACTTTCAGACTCCAAGTTTCGGTCTCACCAAACCTATCATTTAAGCGTCAACGCATCTTTGAAGGCTGAAGACGGACGAAGAAACAATTAATGCGCTTCACCAGCTGGACGCTTCAACGCGGTCACGGTCGTGACGTCATCCACCCAACGTCGAAAGAATGAACGTAATTTCCCTACCGACTTGAATGGTTACGGTCGTCGAATCAACGCTATTCTCAGACATTATCGATACTGCCATATCAGACAAAACATGCAGACAACTCCGTCAAAAAAGCAACAACAACAACACGCGATCGCAATCAATTCTCTTTCAAAGTAAGAGAAGCTGGTGAAATTCAACGCAGCGTCTACGAGTGTGAGCAAACGCAAAGAGGTAAAACAATGCAAAAACAGAAAACCAGATACAAACTAAACCGTCGCTATCATTATGTGCTGCCAAAATCACTTGTTTTTACAAAGTTATACAAAATAGGTGATTTATTGTGAAGGTTGAATTGCCGGACTTCCGTTTAGCCGCTTTTTACGCCTGACTTGACGCTGACAGTCCACAAGGGGTGCAAGCTGGACACAAAGAAGTCAAACAAAGCCCTGCAACGTGGAGCGCGTTCCACGAGGTGGCGCTGTTGTGATAGTTTAACATAACAACGTGTTCCTTTAATTAATATAATGGAAACAACTCTACTTGTAGTTTACACATTATAGACTTTTCGTTAACACGAAAGTAATCATTTTGGCTGTTTATCATTGGATGAAATATTTTTCAGGCCGCATATTATTATCCAACGATAATCACTGAGGTTATGGTGGTGATAGGTTTTCATCAATATCCAGAAGTTTATCTTGAATTAATATCATTGTTTGGGCTCGATACTGAGAAAATCCAACATTAGCGAAGGATCAAGCGCTCACGTGCCTCGTTGGCGCAGTAGGCAGCGCGTCAGTCTCATAATCTGAAGGTCGTGAGTTCGAGCCTCACACGGGGCATGCTTTCACTTTGTTGCGTCGACCGTTGTTGCCGATATAATTTCCCGATGGGATTATTAAAGCATTCTGATTCTGATTATTAAACTGTCATGGAATATTTAGCTTTTAGATGCAAAAATGTGGAAACTGAGCACAATGCTTTTTACATTCCCTGCTGAATTAAATCAAATGACAACCTGAGATTAATATTCAAATAAAACATTGTGCTTTTAATAATTTATTTTAAACATTTATTATAAAAATCGGTGTACATTAAAAGAGTTTTATATATAAAAAACGAATTACAATGCAGTACAGAGTTCAAATTTGAAGCACAGCTGCCAATGAGAAGGAAAGGAAAATGAAACCTACATTTACTTTTTTTTCCTAAGACTTGACCTATGAATCAAAAACATCAAAAACCTTTCTATAAAGGAACAGCATGTGGCTAATTGTATGCTGTAACCTGACTTTAATAATAACATTACCAGATTTTGTTTTAATACACAGAAACAATGAGCAAGAAGATCCATGCTAACAAGATGGAACCAGCACCGGAGGAAGAAATACAAATTTACCTGAAAGCTTTGTGATGAGAACTTTTTTTAAACAGAATTATATTTATTTATTGAATGTCTTTAGTCACACAACCATGCATATAAGATATCTCCCTCCATTCCTGTCTCCCTAAACAGATTCACACTGTGTAGTAGGAGGTGTGTTCACTTTCTGTTGTACTGAGAAATCCATTTTTTCTTTTTGTCGTCCTGTGGCTCCATCCCTGCATCCCCAGCAAGCTTCTCTTTCCCAGCAGCCCATCACACATTTTGGACAGCTCCCTCCGGAACTTCACCCCAATAAATCCGTACAGAAGGGGATTTATGGCACAGTGCATCAGCCCCACGCTTTCAGTGATCAAAGTCCCAATGTCCACCACCCGGCCAAACTGGCAACCTCCGGTCACCACGTCCAGCCTGTAGAGACTGTCGGCCAGCTGGAAGCAGCTGTACGGTGCCCAGCAAATGACAAACACAGACACTAAGGAGACGATGAGGTGGAGAGACCTGCGCTTTTGCCGGCGAGTGGCATTGCAGAGAGACCTGAATATGCGGATGTAGCAGTAGAGCATAATGAGCAAAGGGAACCCGAAACCCAGAACCACACTGACCAGCTGCAGCCC
The DNA here is from genome assembly GCF_040956055.1 of Brachionichthys hirsutus. NCBI lineage: Eukaryota > Metazoa > Chordata > Actinopteri > Lophiiformes > Brachionichthyidae > Brachionichthys > Brachionichthys hirsutus. The sequence continues at coordinate 4,088,345 of NC_090899.1, forward strand.
CACCTGCCACTGTGTAGTGTTCTCTGTGAACCACACCTGACACAGAAGGGCTTTATGCTGGCCTATAGTGTTCCCCTCCTCTACCTGTTTAAAGGCAATGTCCACTCCACTCAGGCCCAGACAGCCCACCCAGATGAGGGCACACACAATATGTGCATGGCACGTGGTACGCTTCCATCCAGAGCTGATGGCGTGAACTATGGAGAGGTATCGATCAAAGCTGATGCACGCAAGGAAAAGGATTCCACTGTAGCGGTTCAAGGAGAAGAGAGCACCGGATATCTTACAAGCAGCCAATCCGAACACCCACTGGTGAGCCCACTGCACTGCGAACAGAGGCAGAGTGAAGGCTAGAAGTAGGTCAGAAATGGCCAGGTGAAGGAGGAAGGTATCCATCAGAGAAAAGCCACAGGCTCCTCCTCTCTGAGAGCTCCGGTAGCGTTTGATCACACACAGCACCAGCACGTTTCCCACAAGGGCCAGGAGGAACACCAGACTGTACACAACAGGGGAGTACGTCTGTGCAAAACTGTAGATGTCCTCCTGCATGCATGGGGCTGCATGGCTGCTGCCCAGTTCAGTGGAGTAATTATCATAGTAGTCCTATTGGCAAAAGAGAAAAGGAGAAAAGAGCACACACGTTATAATAAACTTGCTTATGTTCCAGAAGATAATGCCCAGAAAAAGCCTCATAGAAAATAGAAACATCCACTCACATAGTAGTCATCTGTGGTCGGCATCTCTTGGTCCATATTTGTTGCAAACAACAAGGCAGCAGAGCATCTGAAGTGCAGAACACAGACGAACACATTAAATGTCCTTTTTTTTTCTTAGAGGCTGTCTTTTCCCTGATGTCGTATGAAATAGCACCAGAAAGAAGAAGTTCAAATTTAGGAACTGATCCCTTGCAGATATCAGACAGATGCAAACAGACTTTGGAATGGATGAGTGTCATTTTAGGGAAATTGTGACATATATTTTCAAAACATTGCTGCCCTCGTAAAGCTCAGTCAGACGGACTATGATTGACTAGAATTAGTGTTCTGTATGGAAAATATGCTATTTTTGATTGTCTGGACTGTGCACCCGCATCTTCTGCAAAGGTTTTTATCCGAGCGTATGAAATTATTCACAAGGCATATTTTCAAAAATGGAAAAAAAAAAAAATTAGGGAGTTAAATGGTCAAGAAACAGAAAAAGGTTTTATAAAACTATCCCTTACAAACAAAGGAGAAGTGAAAGTGCTTAGCTCAATGCAATTTTATTTAACTCCAGCACTCAACAGTGGATTACCTCTTTGCAACCAAAGAGTTAATCCATGCGTAGTGGATGTTGAATGACATTCAGCAGCTCATGCACACCGATGCTGGTTCAGAGAAGAATGTTCACACACGAGCCATAATGCTCCTTTTTTTTTTGCCAGTTCCACAAAAACAACTAGAGTAAGACAACATGGACAGAATATGATGATCAAAATGTAGATTCAGTGTTATGGTTTTGTTCTCAGCAACACTTATTAATGGATGAGGAACTGAACACTCTTGTGGTTACGTCTATCTTAACCGAGGGTCTTCTGGAACAGTCTGTTGTGCAACATCCCAGAAGTTTTCCTTCCTTCAACCACCATCTACCAAATATATTTACTACATAACATAGAAGCTTGATTTAAACTAACTAAGACAAGACAAGACAATCTTTATCTTTATTGATCTCCTGTGGAAGAATTTGACGCAGCAGGCCAAGTGAATAGGCGGTAGCGAAACATACTGAGAGAAACGTGATAATTAAAAGTGGATACTGATATGGATGGTACGGTGGCGTAGTGATTAGTGCTGTTGGTGAAGCAAGAAGGTACCGCGTTCAAATCCTATCTGTGTGGAGTTTGCATGTTCTCCCCGTGTCTCCGCTCTCCGGTTTCCTCCCGCCTCCAAAAACATGCAATTTAGTTGAATTGATTAAACCAAATTGTCCACAGTGTATGAATGTGTGCGTGCGTGGTTGCTGTCTTTGTCTGGCCTCGCAATCCTTAACATTTCTTTTTTTTTTTTTTATTAAAGATTGCGACAAAGCTGCACACTATGATGGAAAGTGTCAGAATCAAAATAATTTAATCAGTGCTCTCTGGTGGACAAACAAGGGAAGACCTCAAATCTCTGTTCTTCCATTCCTTGCTGCTCTTGCGCCACATACAGTATATACCTTTATCAGTATCTGCTTTATGCGAAGATGGGCCAAAATAAACTTCCCCGATTTATCAGTCCAGATCCAAAAGAAGCTTTTCTATATCAACTATATTATATTTGTTGGCCATTTATCTTCTGATCATTTGCCACATAATGACTAAACTGAAAGCATTTACACAGAATTATGTTTAGTTACCAGAGAGCGTAATATACCTCTTCCTTCTATTCAGTTGTGGCAGAGAATGATGGTACCTCGTAATGTTTCATTCTATTAGTAGTTTACGTTGTACCTATTGTGTTTACCAGTATTCCTTTCTCTGAATACTTTTAGTTTCTCGCCTTACGTGCATATATTCCCCGGTACCAACATCGTTTTTAAAAGGGCATCAACTCATATTTCACTCCCATTTTCCCAATCAGGCTGTTGGACCCACAGTATGTACACATGCCCCACCTGATTCCAAGTAGGCTGATACACAAATATGCTCTGTATGACTGCATTGTTCAGTGCTGATAAAGGCGTCGTTAGGTAACAGCCGCGATACGCCTCAAAACCAAACATCTGGCTTTTTGTCTTTATGAGGTTTTTGCACCAGCCCACATGGGCAAATGAAACTGGGATTCATTGTCTGAATGATGTCACGCTGGATATAAGAACTGCACCCATGCCTTTGCCACCCTGTTTGTGGATTTTACTTGAGTGAGAGTCGACAATCGCAGAGCACCTTTGTAGAGGCGATACACGAACAACAGGAGTGGAAAGCAAGGTGAGATATAAAAATGTCCTGAATAGTTGTATATATATTTAACAATATAATTTGATCCTCTATCATCAATATTTAGATTTATATTTTATTCTACTTGCAGAAATGGAATTCCAGTCAACTGTGGTCAACTCCCAGCCTCAGGTCTCGGTCAGACAGTACACTGTCACAACTGGAAGCTCCGACTGGAGTTCAAATGTGTGTGACTGCTGTGAAGACTGTGGCATCTGTTAGTGGAGTCTTTTTTTTTTAATGCAGATGAGTCGAATGTCTGAAGCTCTGTGAAATGAAGATGACAACATGTCTGTTACCTGCAGGTCTTTGTGCATTCTTTATACCTTGCATCCTGGCCTGTAAAGTGTCTCAGGACAATGGAGAATCCTGCTGTCTGCCCTGCCTTCCCGGTGCCATGATTGCCCTAAGGACCAGCATGCGCAGCAGATATAATATTGGAGTAAGTATGATAAAAATCAAACATTAGATCAAAACCAAATAGATGATTTTGTTCTTAAAACCTGCAATGTTGTAAGTAAACATTTAAAAATTAAATACTGATGTTTGCAACGTCGATGCTTCTTCCCATGCAGGGCTCGGTGTGTAATGACTGGGCGGTCATGGCCTGCCTGCCTCTGTGTGGACTATGCCAGATGGCACGGGAGCAGAGGATTAGAGGATAAGAAGGGGGGGGGGGGGTCATCGAATCAAAAGTTGAAATCACAGAAAAGAGTATGGAACTTTGTCTGTGCACAATCTCTGTAAAGTATTTCACATTCAAATAAAATCATGTGTCTTTTCCAAAGCACCAACAATGAGGAACGACATTTACATGGCCGTTGCCATTATGCAACCAATGCTGCTTTTCATGTTTAAACATTCTTCACTAATGCATAGTATGTATTCAATTAATTTACTGTAATTTATTTTTGCTTGTTTTATTGATGTCCATTCATCATCAGAATTTTAATCAAAACAAAACAGAAACAAGAAAAACAAAAACAAAACAAGATATAACTCTGTCACGTGACGGTCAGACATGTCTGTTTCAGTAACGGAATATAAAAGGGAAAGGATGCGTAGCGACGATCTTCCCCTTCCTCATTAGTGTGTGTTCGAGATATCCATTGTGCGAGACGTACTCTGAAGAGACGAGCTGAGGCAAATGAATGTCAGTGAACAGGTAGGGCTGCGATGCTGAAATAATTACCTGCTATTGTAACAAACTATTAAAATATACCATCAGGTTTTGTAGTTACTGCTATTTATTTCTGATTAGATGAAAGTGTGTAATGGTTACATGAGAGTAAGTCCTCACACGTCAGTTATTTTTAGTCACTTGCATCCTGTAGCTTCCATTACTTATACACGGTTTGCGACATAATATTGTAATGTAGTAATTTAGTCATCTATAGAATATTCCTGTGGTAAACGCAGTGCAGGAAACAAACTGCTCTATTTTTTTCAGACTATATGTCATTTTAACAGCATGGGGTTTGGAAACTAAAGCGTAACATCTGATTAGGGAAGAAAAGGGATATGAAAAAGGAAACCAGTCAAACATGACTGAAGATCACATTTCACTGGAAACACATAAAATACTCAAATGAGGAATATATAATTTAGCATGAAATACTTCCTTTTTTTTCTCCACACCATGTTTTACAACTAGAGTATTTTAGTACTTGGCAACTAATACTAATTAATTAACATGTGATCTATGTGTTGTATCTCTAAAAGGATTTGAAATTGTGACTTCAGCTATACGATGGACGTTAAGCCCTTCTTTTCATCCACAGATTCCTGTGCACAAATGGCAGGTCTGACTTATCGCTTGCTCTCAGTTACAGCTGTTCTCAGTGCTGTTCATCTCATCAGTGGTTACAGCTTTAACAACTGCATCGAAGACTCACTGTCAAAGGGAGAAAGCTTCAAGTGCATCAGGCGAAAAGAGAAGAACCTGTCGGCTATTGTAAGCGATTTGCCGCAATCGACCATTAATCTCACCATCACCATTAATCCTGTGCGGCACATTCCCAATGGAAGCTTTGTTCATCTACCAAACCTTCAAGACATCAGAATTGATCACAATTACTTGAATACCATTGATCACCTTGCTTTCCGAAGCTTGCACCATCTGAAGTCTCTGAATCTGTCATACAACTACATATCGGATCTCAGCCCTTCTCTGTTCAACGACCTGCACAGCCTCGAGTTTCTCTCGCTGACCAACAACAAACTGAAGCAGCTCCCAGAAGGCATTTTCTCCAACGTTCTCAATCTACAAAGTTTAATCATAAGGAAGAATTTTCTGACAAGCTTCTCAGGGATTGTGGCGACTGTGTCACATCTAAAAAACCTGACCACACTGGATCTTTGCTTCAACAATTTGACCTCTCTTAACCATTCAAATGAGTCCCTACCCAATTCCCTCACTAAGTTATTTCTATGTAGAAATGCTCTGTCTACGCTAGGCTGTGAATATTCGTCTCTCAAGTTCATCCAGATTCTTGACCTTTCATACAATTTTAAGCTCCCCACGGCGGCTTTTCATGGAGTTGATCTAAGGCATGTCAACTATCTGCGTTTGCGATCAACAAGTGTCAAGATAGTGGAGTTTTTAAACATCAGCAATGTCAATCCTGGCCATGTTGATTTTTCCGGCACAGGCTTAAAAAATGACACTCTGCTCATAGAACTATGCCGATTGTTAAAGAGAGACTTGAAAAAGTTGAGAGATTTAGATTTGAACAGTAATGGTATCCAGAGCCTCACAAACCAAACACTGTTTTACTGTCCTGAAATCTCTGGGTTCTTGGATCTATCCCAAAACCAGCTGAAGCAAACAAGTTGTCTTGACTTTCTGGAGAACCAGAGAAAAGTAACAGCTGTTACTATAGAGCACAACCACTTCGCCTCCCTTCCATCCTGTAGAGAAAAAGGAGTTACATTCAGCAACCTGAAATTACTGAGCATTCGTTACAACAGGATCTTCTCAGTCAACGCTCATGCTTTTCATCACACACCACAACTTAAAACGCTGAAACTCAACATCAACAGCATTGCTTTTCTTCATCAAGAAGCTCTGAACGGGCTACACGATCTAGAGACGCTCCGTTTGGACAATAACCTCTTAACCGATTTGTTCAAAAGCACCTTTAAAGATCTTTTCAATCTGCAAATCCTTAACCTCCGCAACAATCGTATTTCTGTCATTTTCAATGGGACCTTTCTTAGTCTCGAGAATTTGACTACCCTGGACCTCGGAAACAATAAAATTACTCAGTTTCAGCCATCTGGCTTTGCCGGACTAAAGCTTTTGTCCAAGCTCTATCTGGATGGTAACAATCTGAAAGTGATTGACAGCTCCCTCTGGAGTGTGTTTCAACATACACTAACAGTGCTTGATTTAGCAGGAAATCAGATTCACTTCATCAAAGATATTGCGCTAACACCATTTAAAAATCTTAAAAAGCTCTACGATCTGAAAATGGATGATCAGCGGCCTTATGGCCTCACCGTTTTACCTCGCACTCTATTCCGTGGCCTCTACTCACTTAAATCTCTGTGTCTCACCAACAATAAGATCATTTATCTGGACCCAGGCGTATTCGATGATCTGAGAAGCTTAAATTTCCTCTCAATGGATAACTGCTGTGTTGGGGTGACTCAACTGCAACCAGGAGTCTTTAAAAATCTAAGGAATTTGACCAAACTGGCTCTAGAAAATATGGGAATTCAGAACTTCTCGAAGGCCGTTTTTGGGAATCTTACTAAGTTACACTCCATTCAGCTCAACAACAATGTGATGCAGACCATTCCTGTTGATGCCCTGGAAAGTCTACCTGAACTCCACTATATTGATATACGCAACACTCCTTTAAGCTGCACCTGCATGAACAGATTGCTGAGAAACTGGACGCTGAATAACTTAAATGTTCAGGTTGTCTATCTCTATCAATTTACGTGCCCGCATGACGCAAAAGTCAAGTTTTACAAGTTTGATACAAAAGTATGTTACATCGATCTGGGGGAGTACCTGTTCCTAAGCACATCGCTTGCAGTCTTTCTGTTGACGATTATCCCCTTACTTCATGTCAAACTCTACTGGAAAATCAAGTACGGCTACTATGTGCTCTCCTCCTGGTTTAATGAACAGTGGCGAAGACTCCGGGAAGAGGAGGAAAATTGCAAATATGATGCATTCATTTCTTATAATTCCTCTGATGAACAATGGGTCATGAACCAGTTGATGCCAAACCTAGAGGGAGACGGATCGTCTTTTAAACTTTGTCTCCATCATAGAGACTTTGAGCCGGGCCGCTATATTATCGACAACATCGTCTCTGCTGTGTACAGCAGCCGTAAAACTATTTGTGTGGTCAGCAGGAATTTTCTAAGAAGTGAATGGTGCTCCCTGGAGATCCAAATGGCCAGCTACAGACTGTTCCATGAGCAACGTGATGTTCTCCTGCTTGTGTTTCTGGAGCCAATATCCGAGAGGCAGCTGTCTTCCTACCACCGCATGAGGAAAGTGATGTTAAAGAGGACTTATCTGCAGTGGCCCATCTCAGACTGCACTAATCCGTCAGATGCCCAAAACCTGTTCTGGAAGCAGCTGCGTAGGGCCTTAAGAACAGGAAGCAGACCCGAAAAAGAGGAAGATCAATCAGATGAAGAAGAAACTAAAGAAACTGAACATTCTGAGACTCTTACAGATGAAAACTATTACTTGCTCCCTTAATTTCTTTATTTTATTTTATTCTACTCAGAAATATCAAGAAAAAACCTTGGGTGAGAGTCGTGAAATAAAGCTGCACACAAAGCCGAGATCATTCACACAAGCATGAATCAGAAAAGTTATATTCGCAGTTAACTGTGTATTTAGAAATGTCTGATGGTGCATGTTTCTATTGCACATTTGTACAGATTTTGTTTGAAATATAGCCCACATACAAAGTATAAAACAAGTTTTTACAACAGCACATCCAGGTTACAAAGTATCTGTCTTAAAGTATCTATAATATACAATTCTTCATATTAAAAATAAGCTCCAAGGAAACAGAAAAATGAATGATTTCTTTAGCCCAGCGAAAATGAGACAAAAAATAACTCCTGATATGAGGACTGTTGTACGTGTATTACGTTTAATCAAATGTGGCCACAAAACACACATATTAACTGTAGACAAAGCCTGATGGCATGAACTAAGAGTTAATTTTTTCAGTTAACAAAAAGAAATGTGCACATGCATGTCTCTCGTGCAGAGCTTTAAGGCACATTAGTACAATCTCATAGGAGGGAAAGACCAGTGGTCAGGGCTTGGGAAAGAAGAAACGGGATGTGCTGGGTCTCTATCAAGCATGTGAGATGGGGGGAAATGCATCATGCTAATCTGGGTGGAACTTAGGGGAGGCCCATTTGAAGAATGACTGAATTGGCTCAAAGGCTCAAAGTGGTTGAGTTGCTGAGGATAGTGAAGCTGGGAAGATAATGAAGAATCAAAAGCATATCTGTCAGATCCAAATGAGTTTCGGTGGGAGTAGAGCAATTCACCTGCTGGCCTTCCATCTGGCAGCTGTGCTTCATAGGGGAAGAACGTCTGGATGCTACCCTCATTGTAGGGAGACCCACTCTCCCCCCCTGTAACTGCACTGGTGTGGTTAATAAAGCTGTTGCCAAAGGAAGCAAACATAACGTCCTTTTTGCTCTTTGGCGCGTTCCATCGGTCTTCCCAGTGATGAGATCCCGGGCCACTTTCTTCCAACCATGAGCCAGTGGAAGGAAAGAACAAATGATCGCTGCCCGTAATTCCCAAGTCCATGGGGAACGGAGGAGAATGAGGAGGTTGGACGATTTCATCCAATTGGCTGACAGAAGTATTCACAGGCCCCGTCCTCCATTCAGGTGTCTTTACATGAAAACCAGAAGAATATTTACTGTCATGGGATTATTAAAATGAGGACAACAGCTACGCCATAGGTTGGAGCAAACTTTACTTCTTACCTGTTTCCAGCTATGACGCTGGTGTGGACTGGACAGCCAGTTAAAAAGCCCGCCTCCTGTCATTTTTGCAGACTTGTAGCCCGAATCTAAAAAAGGGATACACAAATAAAGATGTGCACAAAAACTACAATGTAAAATATAATTCCTCAGGACCAATATGCAAGCTTACAGGTTTTTCTTCCTGTTTATTCAAACCATTAAGTTATCCATTCCTATTGTGTTTTTACAGCACTGCGAGTCATGAGGGACAAAATCCAGTCCTTGTTTTGAGCAAACGTGTGCTCCGAGGTCTATCGGCAGACATCAATGATGCTCTTGCAACCCAGGCAAAAAGTTCCATTATTTTTTCCATTACATTCTACTTGAAGCATGAAGGGGCCTCAATGACCAGTTTAAACAAGAGAATTACAGCAAGGAAAACCTGTTCCATAATTCATATGAATACGTGACCATTGGTTCCAGAAGATTATGGTTTGAAAAATTGTGAATCCATGCATAAAATCTCCATAACGTCGCTGAAAACGTCACAATTTAATATTTATTGCACAAATAAATAATAGATATATAATATTAAAGGACATAAGGTTCATCTTTACCCGTCATGGTTGGCTCCTGATCCTGGACTTCCTTCGTCGGTTCAATACCAAAGCTGAGGTGTTGCTGCACCTTCTGGAGATTCTCCTGAAGCCGGGGTCCGTGCCTCTCCTGCAGAGCTTTCAGCAGCACCTCCCTGCTCTCAGCCACCAAACTCTCCCGTCTCATAAGTGGGAACTGCAAACAGTCACATAAACGTGCTGCTAATGCACCGACAGTCTGAGATGTGTGGTCGGGCTCTTCTGCTCTGTGCTGTAGGTCGATGCTGCCAGCAGCGTAGGAGCTGGACAGCTGAGGGCTTCGGCTGAAACCATGAGCTTCCGTTTGGGGTAAAGGCGACTCCTGGTCCTTTGGGATGCTTCCCTTCACATTTCCTTTGTCATCAACGGGACTCTGCTGCGACTCTTTGCCCTTTTCAGACATGGGGTCAGGTCTGGATGATGCAATGCTTTTGGAATTTCCAAACGAACGGTCAGGTTGTGGCAGTGGTCTCTGCCCTGGCGTGAGATCTGATTCCTGACTCGTCTCTTCCCTGTCATCCTGGGCCTCGCTGGGGGACAAGGGGTCTACTTTTTGTTCCATTAGCACGACCTCATCAGCACCAAACATATTGATGGAGGAAGACAAAGGGACGTTAGATGTTGAAGATGGGTGTGAAGCAGAATTAGTCTTTTCTGGTATTTGCAGACAACTTTTCTCCAGTTTCTTCTGCTCACTTAACAAGCGTTCGATATCAATAGATTTCACCTCGTGGTTGAACAGCCCTTGGTGTCCTATCAGGCGATGATCTGTGATGATACTCGGCTCTTGTGCAGCAGGAACATTTGCAAATGGCACATCTGTACCTGAATTAAAGTTCATTTTACTGCGACAGCAATTATGGACATGCGCTATGTCTTTACTGGTTTGGTGATGGCAGTGCCACGAATGCGATTTGGACTTCGGAGCCTTTTCCCATTTGCCCCTCATGTGGGTTCTCTCCTTTCTGCTCTTCAGTCGCTTCATCTTGCGATGCCCATCAATCTCACTGCAGCGTTTCAAACAACCGCAGGCTGCAGTGAGTTTGTTGTTGGAGAAACATTTCTTTTCTGATGATTTTAACTGATTAATAACGATCTTTTCTTTGCCAGACAAAGTCCTTCCACACATGCAATTCATGATGGTTTGTTCTTGGCCGTTCCAGCAGGTTTCAAAAATCCTCCAGCAGCTTCCTGATGACAAACCAATAAACACATTTTATTTAACTTCATTTTCCGCGTAACAAATATCCATTTGCGTAATAATATACGTTTCTAGAGAACCAACATTTGGATTCCTTGATGAGATGAGATCCTAACGCGTTCGCCAATCACCTAACGGTTAGGTGATTGGCGAACGCGTAAACAACCAGGTGCTCATGCAGCACACCTGTGAGAAGTTAAGTATTTAGCGTTAATTCCTATCAAACACAGGCTTAACTTTAGGCACGTTCAGGTCAAACAACGAACCTCCCTGGAAACATTATTATATTGATTAAAATGTAATTAAGAGTGAAACTCATTAGCTTACCGAAATCGTGTAAAATCGTTTCTTTTCTTCACGTGACATTGTCGTTGCATGGCAACACGCAGCAGATGCGTTTCTGCGCGCAGCACTAACTCCCGTGAACGTCGACGAGCAGGACGAGTCCACTAACTCGAAGGAGGAGGTAAAACAACGTTTTGAAAAATATATTCTTCATCACCTAAACAATAATTATTTTGTCATATTCTCTTTTAATATGCTCTAAAATATATACCTAAGCATAATAAGGAAAACCGGATCGATTTAAACGACAAAGAGAAAAATATAATTAGTCCCTCATGAAGAGCAATGGTACTTGCGACTGCGATGAAAATGTACTTCCTGAAACTGATTGAGAGGTGACGATATTTTGGTTTTTATGTTGTCGTGTGTTTGGTAATGTCTGTAGGTTTAGCAGCTGCGTAAAGTTCAGCATTCATTATTTTATATGCTGCAGGCTTGCGTAATCGAAGATTAAGAATTGTGGCTGTTTGAACCGGAGAACCGAACTGTATCTTGTTTCAGCAAGTAGGCTAGCTAATGCTGCTAATTTAGCAAGCTTCTTGGATTTAGCTACCAGTCGTAGCTACAGACTGCCAATTAGCGGTTTGTTTATGCTACATAAAAGGTTCCGAAAAGCCTGCGTAACTGCTTTTTCAACACAATCAAGTAATGAGTGCAGAAGACCCAAACCCAGCCGCCACACCCACTCCCTGTGTGGACGTCCAAGGAGATGGACGATGGATGTCTCTGGTATGTCGAATAACTTCATCATGATGGCGTTTCTTTGACTTATTTCCTGAGAGCAGCATGGCTACAGATGAGCAGCAATCAGTTTTTGTCTGTGTGTTTGCCTGCATTCAGGCTAATGTGTAGTTTTTCAGTTTAAATATAATTATATAATGAAATATGTTAATTAATTCTGATCTATCAGATCTGCATGGTAATATTTTGTCCACTACTCTTTTATCTAGGATTCAAATGATTACAAAGAACAAAGTCTATAAAACATATCATTTTTTGAATGAATGTCTCCATTTGTTTTTTTATGTATAATTTGGCAGATTTTTTTTTATTAATAGAGAAGCCTATCGTGTTTTATCTGTGATGCTGTATCTAGAAATAACATTTTTTGCCCTTCACATTTTCTCTTAATAGCACAACCGCTTTGTGTCTGATAGCAAAGACAAAGAGCCTGATGTCCTGTTTGTTGGAGACTCGCTCATTCAGCTCATGCATCAGTTTGGGGTAAAACATGAAATGCACACTGTTCAGATTCTGTGTGATGGCAAGTCTTGTTCTCATCAATGTCTTTACAGACCTTTAAGTTGATATTTGGTTGCCATTTCTCTGCAGATATGGCGACAGCTGTTTTCTCCCCTCCATGCCCTCAATTTTGGGGTTGGTAGTGATGCAACACAACATGTGCTGTGGAGACTAAGCAACGGTGAACTGGATAACATCAGCCCAAAGGTCCGAATCAATCCTAAAAATAGAGCGCATAATTATGCTTGTGCATTCACAATGTAGTCTGATTATCCTTAACTTTGTGATACATCAATGACATAGGCTCAGTTATTTATTCCGTTCTTATTGTTGTTGTTGTTTTAGGTTGTAGTGCTGTGGGTAGGCACTAACAATCATGGTCACACTGCTGAACAGATCTGTGGAGGCATCATGGCTATTATCCAGGTCATCAAAAACAAGCTCCCCAATGCCCGGACACTTGTAATAGTAAGTTTATTTCTGATGCATTTCTTAAAGGAAAATCTGCTCCTTTAGCTCCATTTCAGCTTCGTGAAATGTTGCAATAGTATGTGGGGAAATAGTTTTAGATGGTATGTGAACCCTTTAAGCGACATTTTAAAGGGTTGGTTTGTCTGTGAAATGGCTTAGATATATCTACATGTGATGCTGGCCTATGTAGGCTACAAAATAGCAAAGGGAGGAATCCTTTAGTTATTGACCATTTGTTTCTTCTTGTGATGCATATATTTTAAAGAATGCCAAGTCTTCCATTTTTTCAAAAGTAACTTCCAACATGTATTTTTACAGAATTTACTGCCCAGAGGTAAAATGCCAAACCCACTGCGAGAGCGAAATGCCAAGGTGAACAACTTGGTTTGTGATGCTGTATCTTCCCTTCCCCATGCATCTGTCCTTGATGTGGATCCAGGATTTGTCCACTGCAATGGTAGCATCTCCCATCAGGACATGTATGATTACCTTCACCTGACTCCTCAAGGCTATCAGCGTGTGTGTGAACCCCTGCATGCCCATCTTAAATCCATGCTAGATAAATCCTGCTGAGGACTGAGCAACCAGGGCATAAACACACAGTACGGCAGTGGTCCTCACTCTGAGCTTATTAACTCTTGAATGACGGCAAGAATCAAGGGCTAAGAACTGCACACACTATTTGTCCAACATTGGTGACCACTGTTATAGTTAATGGGACCTTAAGTCTTTTATGTATGATACAGTTGAAAACTCAACGCACTGACCAAGTCATCCTTTCATTCCCAGTAAGCACTTGATTGATTAGGTTGTGGTCCTTAAAGTATTTCATTTATCTACCACATAAGACCAATGATGAATTTGAAAAAGAGAGTTCCTTGTTCACCAAGAATTTAAAGGTTAGGACAATGCAAAGATATCTAGAACGGTGAAATTGGAAGCCACACTTGTATAATATATCCAGGGGTTATGAAGACGGCTTTCAAAATACAGCAGCTTTTTACTCTATTAAAGATATGCTGCTGGTAAAAACAGTGGTTGCCATTCTCTCATTTTTGACTGCACCGGATGACATCCTTTCACCTGCAGCTGTCGTGAAACTATCAAGCCTAATTTTCCTTAGAATATGAACATTTCCTCCTTTGTCAGAATAGTGTCTCTCTGAGGTTACTGCAATAGCAACTACCCAGAAAAACCTGTTTGGGTGCCAGGATGCATCTGATTGAAAATGCAAGAACTGCTTTCACCAGGCATTGTTGAGATTTGTCATTTGAGCTTATCAGTTCGTTAAGTTCTTTAGTTATGTGTGTTTGGAAATGGATTTCTCTCTGTAATGTCTAATGTCCTTACATGTTAATTTGAGTGACCAAAAGTTCTCATTATATTTGCTTTTTTTATCGTGTCACATCGTTTGCATCACCTATTGTAACAGCAAAAGATTTTGTATGTGAGAGGTAGTGTTTCGTTGCAAATCTAAATGTACTTGAGTCGGTGATTGTTCAAAGGCTGTATTCACACGTTGCGTTGCTTGTGCTTCAGATGTTATCCCATCTTCAAAACATGTATCCATTTGACCATCTTAAAGGCTTTACACTAAATTGCATCCGAGCCTCTTGGATAAGGATTGTGCTCCAGAACTTGAATTATGCTTCAGGATTGCTGATTGTATAAGAAACAAAATAATGCATTAAATATGTAACAAAATGGTACTGGTCGTCCTTTGAATTATTAATCACATTTATTGTGATAATTATAAGCATTGCTAGTTGTGATGAGTTTGTAGTGTGAGATTCTTCTGCAAGGAAAGATTCACTTGGGAGGCTTGGTGAGCGTAAATATGCCTTTAATGTTTCAGTTTCCCCCATTGCGTAGTAAAGGCTAAGTTATTCTCAATTGAAAAAAAGCACAGAATCTAGAATGTGTCACCTTTTAAAATAAAATAAAATTAGATTCGCACAAACTGATTTACAGAAATTGCAATATCTCAAAAGTTAAAATTTTCATTTGTGTATAATGTTAATGAGCCAGAACTGTAGAAAAATCTACAGCAGAGGAAAAAGCATTATGGAAAAGGATAAGTAATGAGAATGTGAAAAGTCATGATTATCATTCTGACTGCACACAATCTGCATTGGAACCTGCTCTTTGAGACCCAGCAAATTATGCTGATTCTTTTGATTTATACATAAATACAATACATTACAATGTTCTAAGAAATACAATGATTTTTTTACTTCAATGATTTACGCATAAACTAAACAGACCTGTGGGTGCTCAGATTGGAGAACTGCATCAAAAGAGTAGAGACTTATTGCAGAAGAATAAGCTTTTGTTTCCCCATTTTAAAATACACAGTAATATTGTATTTGGTGGCCACAAACAACCTCCACATCTGCAGACAGTGCTAATAATGAAAGCATCAAACACACTTGTGCACACGGGCGCATACACAGGCAATAGAAGTGCATTATATCTAAAATTTCATATTTCTCTACTCAGACAAACCCTCAAAACGTGATGGCAATAAGCCAACGACAGCGAGGTTGTCGACTGTAGAGGGAGCAATAGGCCTTTCTCAGTTGAACAGAACAGTGAAAGATAAAGCAAACACACCCATCAACATCAGACTGCCGTGAAATGGGGTGTAGAGAGCTGAGGCGTGACCTAAGAGGGCGAAGAAAGTACAGTTAGAACAAGATATTTGTAGCTCTGCAGTAGTGAATCACATACTGCTTCAATTACAACATGCACATGCAACCTTAGTGCTATTTTATAGACAAACAAACAGGAAAACTGGAGTACAGTATACAAACTCCTGCATCTTCTGTTGGCAGAGGAAAAGGCTTACTCACCGACGGCTTTGGTTTGGTACATCGTGATACCAGTCACAGGGTTTGTCGCCTTACATGTGTAGTTCCCCTCATTATTTCCTATTAAAGGGAAAGAAATAGTAGAGCCAGTCTCTCGAGGTGACGTGTGATTGTTGAGGAACCAGTAGAAGTCGCATTCTGGATGAGAATCAGCCAAGCACACCAGGGAAGTGACGAGGCCAAATAATGCGTCTGATCTAGTGATAGTCACGTTCAGAGGCCCATCTGCAAACACACAGAATTATGATCAGTAGGTTATTTTGTAAGGCGCTAATTACATTTTAGTCAGACAAATCTGAACCAACATTCAGATAACTGCCCAAAGTATTTCACAATCTCACGATTATGGTGACCTTTCGTTAAACTCACCGTGTGTTCATACAAATTCTCTCACTCTATGATTACAAACAATTAACGGCAAAGCCTGCAGTTACACCTGATTATACCGTACATTAAAATATTGGTACAAAATAGCAAATCAGGTTTAAATGTTACACTTTTTTTTTTTATACATCACTTTGAATATATTGATTTCACCAGAACTGGATAAAACACTTTGAATTAATAAGGAAACAACACTCACAGTTGACCAGCAGCATGTACGGGGCGCTGGCGTGATGACCTGCCCGGTTGGTGGCGACACACTGATATTTCCCATTATTGTACTTCGTCACTGGAGTGAACTTCAGCGTGTGGTAAGACATATCTGTATAAGTTGTGTTGTCATTGTAGTTGTAGTTGTAGTACGTGTAGTTGTAGTTGTAGTTGTGGTGTGTGTAGTTGTAGTTGTGGTACGTGTAGTTGTAGTTGTAGTTGTGGTGCGTGTAGTTGTGGTACATGTAGTTGTAGTTGTAGTTGTGGTACGTGTAGGTGTAGTTGTAGCTGTGGTACGTGTAGTTGTAGTTGTGGTACGTGTAGTTGTAGTTGTGGTCCGTGTAGTTGTAGTTGTAGTTGTGGTCAGTGTAGTTGTAGTTGTGGTACATGTAGTTGTAGTATGAGTGGTTGAGGGGCATATCATCCATCATCCAGTAGATCTTGTCGTAGGGCCCGATGACCTCACAGATGAGAGTGAAGTCTTTAAACTCTATTGGAACTGTGTCGGTTTTGACCATCACTGACTCTATAGCCTCTGTGAACATAGTAGATGTCAGTATGGAATCTTTCTGACGTTCACGTGCGTGAATCAAACCTAACTCAAGTTTCCTTACCGATGACCGTGAGCATCTTGGAGTATGTGCTGTTCTTTCCGGTTACATTATTGTAAGCCACGCAGGTGTACTCTCCACTCATATTGTAAGACAAAGGACCGATTACCAGCAATGAAGTACTGGCCACTTCAGAGCCATTGTACCACCAGCTGTAGTAACTGAGAGGCAGCGACTCTGCCAAACAGTAGAAATGAGCAAATTTTCCTTTCTCTGCATAACCCAGCCCATGAATGAAGGGTTTTTTCGGTCCAACTGCAACAGCAAAGAAGAGAGAGAGCAGGTACTTATGGCTCTGTATTTAGTTAAATGTCATAAGATGTACTACAGTATATGAAATTGTCAGTTTGAAGTACTTAGTGATATAAATCCTTAAAATGTACTCACAGTACACAAGGAGTTTATAAGCAGGGCTGGTTTTGTTCCAGGCGACATTGGTAGCAACACACTGATAATATCCGGTATCATTGTATTCAACGGGATAGAATTTGAGTGTGTTGTTATCCATGTGCATAGTTTTTCTGTCGTCCCCATACAGGCGTTCACCATTTTTCATCCAGTAAACATACTCAGCAGGCCCAGTCACATTGCATGTCAGATAATAGGAATAACCTTCAACGGGATGCTTCATTGGCGCCTCTATCTTTACAGCCGTTATTGGATCTGAGAAAAATGCACAAATCCATAACCTTTCATTAATTCCCTCCTGGTCCAGCGTATCTGTGGGTGAAGCAGTTATTGAAACACGGAAACGCTCACCGACAACAGAAAGAAACTTGTACACAGTGCTGTTTTCCCCCGTGATGTTGTTGAAGGCCATGCAGGTGTATTTCCCACTCATGTTGCGGGTAAAAGGAGGTGTGACATATTTAGACATATCGGCCAACATCGAACCGTTGAAGTACCACTTGTAGGTGCTGGGCGGGTTCGATGAGGCATTGCAGCTCAGTGTGACGTTGTCTCCCACTTTGACATATTTTGGGCCCATGATGGTTGGTTTCATGGGTCCATCTAAACACATGGATACATTAGCTTAAATCACCATCAGTGACAGAAATCCAACATGGCTGTCAATACATTAATGCAAGAAAGAACTGTGCAAAAAGGGGACCACAGAGTTTAGGGTAAAGTGTCTGCAGAGTACTCACAAAAAATATAGAGCTTGAAGATTTTACTGGTGAAGTTGCTGAGCGGATTGGAGGCGACACACTGGTAGTCGCCGTTGTCATGGGAGACAGGATCAAAAGTGAGCGTGGCGTTGTCCATGGAGAGCATTCGCTTCTCATCGGCATAGAGAGGAGACGAATCACGCATCCACTTTATTGACTTAACATCTCCAGTCGTTTCACAAAACAGCATGAAATGATGGTTCAGGATTGGCTCAGGGCCGACAATTTTTATTGAGGCCTTGGTTACCGGAGCTGTGGAAAGACGAGGGTATCACAGTAAGAAGGCTAACGCAACATGTGAGCTACACTGCTGGTTTGCATATTTGTTTTAGATTTGTGATAACAGTAACTCTAAGAATAGTTTGTCATTTTGCTTTCTTAGATGTAGATAATAAAGCTACACATAAAAAAGATGAGGACGTCTCGGCTTTGAAACATTGACTGTTGAATCTTGAGGCTGAATGTTTCTGTGCAAGTGAACTTTCGGTTGCACAGCTTAACAAATATAACAAAGATCTAATCGTTTTTAGAGGTGATAATTGGGAAATGTGGAAATATTTCACTTTGGTCAGAAAGCAAATAGGCATTTTGTGCAGTCAGTTACCCAAAACAGTGAGCATCATGTATGCAGAGCTGTTTTCTCCAGTGATGTTGTTGAAGGCCTTGCACATGTACTTTCCACTCATGTTTAAGGTCAGAGGTCCAATCATTAGTTTTGAGGTGTTGGCCACCAGAGACTCATTGAAGTACCACTTGATGTGACTGGGAGGATGGGAGTCACTTGAGCAGTTGAGTTTCACTTTGGTTCCTGTCAGACCCATGGCCGGACCCGTGATCACAGGTTTCATTGGGCCATCTTTTAATGTCAGACAATTGAGAATGAAAGTGAGATATTTTTTTTATATTCCTGCAAGAGGTTTTTCTAAGTATATAATTTATCAATAAAGAGAGAAAAGACATAAAGAGAAAGATTCAGATACTTACAGTATACTTCCAATGTATAGGGGTCGCTGGTCATTGAGCTCACATTATTATAAGCCTGACATTGATAATTTCCTTTATCTGAAACTTGGACTGGGTTCAAGGTTAGTGTCTTTTTGTTCATGTCAAATACCGTCGTATTGTCAGATGAAATATTATGACCATTTTTCCACCAGTGGACTTTGCCAACGGATCCAGTCGCATCGCAGTACATGGTGAACGACTTGTCGACTATCGCTGGCTTACCTTTGTCCTTCACCACAACTGCTGTTATCGGGTCTAAAAGACGACAAGGGAAGTGTCTTATTTAAATTCACTTTAATAATTCTTTGTTGAGCGAAAGAAAATGAAAGGTTCTCTAACAATACCAAATATCCAGCCTTACCCTCAATCTTGATCATTGCATTTGCACTGTCGAACCTGAGCGTGACTGCATTGTGAAATATGCATTCGTATTTTCCCATGTCGTTCTCTGTAACACTCTTAAGGTGAAGTGTTGAGTCGGAGTGATCCAGAGCCATTCCGTCAACCATCCATTTAATCGTTGCTTGAGGCTTGGAGTCAGTGGAGCAGCTGAGTGTGATGTTCGACCCAGCTTTATGTGTGTACTTCATGGGCATGATCATCAATGTTGTGTTGCTTGGACCATCTGTTAGAGCAAAAAGAAGCAAATGTCATGTGGTTAGAGTTTAACGTATACAGCAGGCCACTAATCTTCTGTGTTGCGAAAACTCACAGCTGATGTTCAGATTTACTGGCGGACTGATTCCACCGCTGACAGCATTGGACACGTTGCACCGGAATGGCCCCCCATCGTAGCGGGTCACCTTGTCAATAGTTAGACTGGCGCCCTTATCGCTGAACTGTATTCTCTCGCTGGCTGTGATCGCAAGACTGTTGTTCATCCAAACATAAGACAATGACGTCCCGTTGGACACGGAACACATCAGGACTGCTGTGTCATTGTACTCCACCAGATTGGTTGCTTTTGCCTTCAGAGTCACATCTGAAACTGGTTCTAAAAAAAAAAAGGTCAAATGACAGGTTTTGTTGGGAATGCAGTGAACAGGTATTGTAGTATCTCCTATTTAATTAAATTGAATTAGTAGGCAGAGATTCAACAGTTTGTGTGTTCTTAAATAAAGTCTGATCTTAAATCTGAAGCCAGAAGCCAGACAGAAAAATTAATGAAATGAAATGTGTTGATTTGTTCATCAGAATTGTTTTGGTGAGCATCTGAATCACAGCTTTTCTGCAGTGAACTGGCGACATATCCAGGGTGTTCGCCCATAGCCAACTGGGATTGGCTACAGCATAAACCCGCGACCCTGACCCGGATAAGCGGCTGGAGACGAGACGGGTTAATGAATGAAGTCGCAGCTTTAATAGTTCGCAAAATGTTCACAATAGACCCCATGAGGCAGCTTTACAGGCAGCGTCAAAGAAGTGCATAAAAGTAAATGATGATTCATTACTGAGGTGAATTCAGAAATTATTTTCACGGTTATTTTGATGACAAATAAAATAGTATTAATATCTGCCTCAGACTGAAATTAGGTATAAACTCTCTCATTTAATCTCGACAGACTCCTGTCAGCTTACAAAGAGATAAGAAATATAAATATTATGAAATCATTGCGACAATCATATCACTGGCTTCATTGTGTGCAATCATCTGCTGTGGTTGGTGATGTAAATATAAAGGAAAAAGACAACCTAGTAGATGCCAGATTGTGTGAACACTATCAGAAGTTTCAGGAATCTTCATTTATCTACTTCTATGTATAATTTGAGCTTTAATTGATAGACATTGAAATACATAAAAAGTCCTTACCTTGGACTGACAGCATTGCATTGGCTGAAAACGAATTCAGTCCCTGTAAGGTGTACATCCCGGAGTCCTCCACTGTCAGCGACTTTATGGTCAGCGATGTGAAATTAGCAGTCGTATTTAATGTAACCCTGTTGCTGTAAGAGTTGGTTATGATTTCCTGTCCTGGGACTATAAGCACAATAAATTGATTTTCGAATATCCATGCGCCTGTAGAGACAGTGGCTTTGTCGTAAAGTGTGACTTGGCTGCCCACTGGCAAGGGGTTCTCAGAAACGAGCAAAGTCTGGGTGTGTGCAGGGGCTAGAGAAGCAGACAAAAAAAGAAGCAGGCAGTAGTCAACAGTCAGCCGGTATGAATTTGAGCACGATATCTGCTTCTAAACATTTCACAGGAGCTGTAAGAATAAAATATAACCATGTAGCGTATTAAAAATATCAAATCCACTCAAATAATAAAAGCTATTAATCCTTACCGGCTTCAAAAGAGATTGTGGCCAGGATTAGGACAAACACTGCTGGAGACTCCATTCTCCTCTTCCGTTCCATTTTGGTTGGTCCTTGTCAGCTAAATGGGCTTGAAAATTCAAAACCTGGTGATATAATATGGTCCCAGACACTTTCCGTTCTGCAAATATTTGCTCTGAATCAGTCCAGCGTTCTGATATCATTATGTAAATGCTTGCCCGTACTCTACCATCACCATCCTGCCCCCCCTCCCTTGTCCTGACCACACCTTGTTTTGCCAGGGGTTATTAGCCTCCATTTACTGTAAACTTCAGTCAGTATCGGTTGGTACCGGGGAGGGTTTTGGGATGCTTTGTTAGTATGACTATGGAAAGTTTAACAAGAACAATGACGCATAAAAATCAAGCACTCAAGATAAATGCTGCTAAGTAGATTTCTAGATAACACTTTTTCTCACATTGCAGGAAGATTAAACATTCAAGAGTAAGGAAATGTCCTCTAAAGCAAAAGAAAAGGTTACAGAACATGAAACTCAAATTATGTTCCGGAAGGAAAAAAAATATTTTTTAAACGCTTGATCATGGTCACATTTATTCCAATCTTTTCATCAGATGCTTTTGCTTTTAGGATTCTTTGGAAATGAGCGGCTTTTGTGCTTCAGATCACTCAGTTCCTCAGTTTGGTTTAGAATGCTTAATCTTACTTAAACAGTGACAGCAATTCAACCAGAGATCACAAGACCTAGACAAAAGTCCAACAAAGCGTTCCTGTACAACACGTCAGAGGCGGTTTAGTTTTTGACAGGTTAGCTGTCTTTATGTTTTGTGTTTGTAGTATGCGGGCGTGGCTGGGCAGTTTCTGCCCACATTAAAGTGCTGCATGCTTATCAGCAGAATTAAAAGTTTTCTTAGTGAACAAACTACAACACATAAAGGCAAAGGGACAACATATTTGACAATCAGTAATGTTAATCAAATTAGCTCATAATATTGTAATTATTAATTTAAGTGGCAAATGAAATAAACAGTTATGTACATGTGAAAATAGTTTTAAATGTTGTTTTGGACATTAGTGAAAGGTTCACTCTTCGCTGCATCACTCATCCACATTCTAAACGAGTCACCAGTATCTGTAAAAAGAAGCAGCTACTATATATTTTTTAATGATTGTAAATTAAATGTGCTTGGTTTCTGACGAAATTTGCACTTTATGAATTAATAATAATAATATTTTTTAGGTCAAACTCTAAATGATCTTCAGTCAATAATAATGAACTAGCAGTTGCAACCTGTTGCTTTGTCTATCTCAATAATGTCTCACCAGGAAGCAGATCTTACCTATACTCTATAATTGACCTCGTTGTGTTCATGATTGAACTGAAACCGATCCTTGAGAAAAAATAGCAAACATTTGCTATTGCTTCAAGTAACAGTGACACGCATTGGCTGGTTGTCAGTCAAAATACCTTAATTGCCTCTCATTGTTTAGGACTTCTTCTCTGCAACAGGAACCAGTTCCAGTAAAAAGGTAGCATAAACAGATCATCAGCACATTTTTCCTCCATGGCATGGAGTTACCAAGGACTCACACAGGCAGTGTTTATGTAGTTTCTGTATTTGTTGATCTTGTTTGCTTGGCTCTCTCCACAAGCCTTTATTGGCTTAGTCATACATATTTCATTTTAGTCCTATCTACAACATGTACTTCATTATCCTATTTCTTTGCACTGTTAAAAGTGATTTACTTGTTGACTGTAACCTGGTAATAATAGTAAAAAAATGCACTCATTTTCTATTGACCTTCCTTCAAAAACATAACTAAAAGTCTGTAATTATGCCTTATATAATGCATGTGTTGGTAATGTGTAGATCTTTTCATATTTGGCATCTGACACATGGAATCCATTGATCAGAAAAATATTTGTGTCTGCAAACTATGCTTCTTTACATTCTCTATTTACACTTGATTCACAGCTCGCATTTATATTTTGTGCTACGGCAACACTGTCTTCAAGCCGTGGGTTGGTGCAGTCACATTTGAAAGAAGGGAGCGAGGTGAACTCATGTCGCTACGGTTTCTAATTCAGTGTTCAGGAGAGTCTACAGAGTTTGTAATTGATGAGCTATCAAAATTAGTTCATCCTAATTATTTGTTCAGGTTTACCCAGAACGCTGACGGAAGCATTGGCGATAATCTGAGGGTAGCTGCTCTGCACTATGTAGACGACTTGGTGTAATATGATAGTCCTTTATAATTTCAGTAAGTCATTAAATGCATTTGTAGCATCAGAGCCTGTATTACAGAGAGCAGTAAAATAGCTGTGGCTCCTTCACTTGTCTCCTTCATTGTGTGTCAGTAGTCTGAGGAGGTCCTCTTTATATCTCCTCTATATTTGCGCATATGTCCAACCCACTACCCTTTATACTCCAAACAAATACACCTGCACCTGCAGCAGCTTCGTGTTGCGAATGATTATCTGTTCTGTTCTGTGTACTCAGTCTACAGAACCTCTTATTTTGGACATAAGAAAATATGCAGCATTATAACACTGACCAGAATATTATTTCTGATGATTATTGCGCCTCAGGGAAGCTGTCATTTCTCAATGTTCTTCACATCTCGACAATAGTGTTCAGTAAACATGTGGCATTATTGATTTAGGCTGCGAGGGTCCAAATTTCAGTATCTGATCGCTCCTTTGTTTTGTACCTGAGTCTCAGAAGATGAAATTGATGGCAAGGCTGCATTATTACCTGTCTGTCTGTCTGTTAGCAAGATAACTCAAAAAGTTACAGACAGATCTTGATAGAATTTTCAGCAAATTTGAAATTTTCATTGACATTGCAGTAAATGGATCTTCAAATGCTTTCCCTCAATATCCTGGTTGATTATTGAACAATGTTTATTAAACTTGACACAATCATGTGTCAAATCGTAACACCAAATTTCATCCGGATCGGATTGCCATTACTGAAAGTGTGCTTTTTTTCTTTTCATGGTTAAGGAATTTTAAAATAGAGATAAAATAAATGTACGACCATTATTTGTGAGGTAAATCACAATATAGGGAGATGGAGGTGCATAGAAGAGCATCCAGATGACAACGTGAGGCAGATTCAGAAGGTGGGAGAGAAGGGGGAGATTAATAGTGAGCATGTCTCACCTAGAAACCTCACTTAGAATCACTCTAATCTAGAAAGGGACTATAGCTGAAAAACAATCCAGGGCTAAATTAGGGAGTCTATTTTTCCCAGAGATTAAAGTCTGCACAGAAAAACAGGTAGTAAATACTTTGTGATATTATGCGTAAATATATACTCTGGAAGGCAATATTAGTTCAATTGCTGAACACGATGAAGAAAGTCTTGCCAACGTCCCCTTCTATGGCATACAGTAATAAAATCCTTTCATACTGTCTGAGCCATATTCTGTTTTGAATACCGTACATGTCATTTGCAATAACAAATGTGCAAATTTTTATGTAAATATATTATGCAAGACATATAAATCACTGGCACACCAGAGATGAGAGCAAAAAATAAAAACAAAATAAAGCACAGAAAGCTGCCTGGTCGATAAAAGGCACAAATACGCGTTCCCTGGATCAACATTTGTCCTGGTCGTTTTAACCGGGATCTAAAGGAACCACATACCTCCGTAAAAAAGCAGAATCAACCTTTTGTGCTTGGCAAGGATGTACAAACCTGTTCATCAGGGCCCCAAGTCTTTACTGGCAAAGCCTTGTTATTGTTTAAATGTGTAACTAAATTCCCAGATGCAGGCATGGCTGCTTGGGGCGCATCACCAGAGGACCAGCAGTTGTTTGTCGTTGCATTAATACATTCAGGTGCGTCACCACTATTTACATGTGGAAACACATACATGGAAAATCTTTACATCAGCATTTCATTGAAGGTACAACAGACCTCTGAGGAAGATTCCACATTAAAACACAGAGCACACTTTAAAAGAAAGATACATAATGGTTCCCATAGAAAAGCAAACTACTCATTAGAAGCACAACTGAACAAGGCAAGTAAAAGTAGTTTTTTTTTCCATCTTTGACTCTTTGAAAGAGCCTTTAAAAATGCATTTGAAACTTTTAAATGTCACCATTTACAGAGAACAACACCCTGACCTGTCACAGGCCCACAGATTAAATAACGCATAATGTAGCTGACAAAATAAATTATGAAGGGGTGATATAAATGAAAAGATGGCAAATATTAAAAGAACAACACACCCTTGGGACTCTGTCTCCCCCGTCTGTTTGATCTGTGTGACTCTCTTACATTTGCTCAGTTACTGAAGAGTAAGAAACAACAGTGCATGACTATTATGAGTAAGTGATTTTCTAAATGCAGGTTGGCTTCACAAAAGCCCCTTTTCAGGGTGCAAGTGAATCAGTAACGCAAGTAGGTCAGAGGTCAAGTCAAAAAAGGACTCGTGATGCCAACGATTTTTGTGAAGGTGGAGGAAACACCAAGAATAGGCATTATTATTATTAGAAGTCATGTGACACCTGGACTGGAATACTGGAGTTTTATCTTACTTTTTCTTTGTATTGCCACTTGCAGGATGTTTTTAATTTTAAGGAGAAATGAAGTGAGTCATGTTTTGTAACCTCCGCAATATTTTTTAAGACATGGAGTACTGTCTGATGATTTACATTTTCATTGTCTCTCTATTACTGAGTTGTTTTCTTACAATATTTCTCTTACATATTTGCCCTGTTTTGATGTTCTGTTAAAGCTGACCATGCTTTCACTGTCTGACCCCCTAGCTGCCAAAAGCCTTTCAGGCTAGCAAGATTTAAAAAAAAAAAATGAAATTCCCTTTTCTTGTATGTATTCTTCTTATTATTTAATGTTATTAGACTCTTTCTCTAGTTTCTAAAATGGTTTCATATGATCAAATGTGCCTTTATAAAAGTCGGAAGCAGCTCATGTTCATATCTCCTAAACATATGGCAGGGCATGTTCGGTTCAAAAAGCCACATTCAATGTTGCTGCATTCAAAGTTGTGGCCTTTGGAAGGGAAGCGTCAAGCAGCCAGCTGTGTACCAGGTCAGTGGTTTGATCCCCGCCCCAGCATTCTACATGTAAAAGAGTCAAATCAAAACACTGAGCTACTCCCATTGCTCCTCTGATTTTAGTGAAGCAATGTATTCAAACTTGGAAAAAGTTCCTTTTTTGTATGATGGAGCTAAAAGTGAGAGAGAAGTGAACTCTGATTCAAACCGGGCGCGTACATTCTGTCTAAATATATTAAATCCCTCCGTGAAGCACAAGCATAGATGAATTGACTAATTAGACATGACTTCAACATAATTAGTGTTGAAGCAATGAACATAAATTAATATATCAGGATTTCAGGACAAGTTTGTTGAAACTACTCTGTTGCTCTGGGACATTTTGATCAGTCTTTGAACACTAGATGGCGCTTTCAGCCAGACGTTCCCTACTTAAAAAAATAACATATCACCCTTTGATCCTCAAGCCTGATAATAAAAATAATAAATCAACCTATCACTGTGACAGCTGTTCCCTAAATCATTCAACAATTTGATAATAATGTCAGAATTCCCTTCAATAACAATGAGCTTTTATTACATTAAAGGTTTTCCTGTAACACTGAAGATTTTCAAAGAGAACCATTAAAAAATACCCCACCTTACGCTTTCCATTCACCCTCCCTTCAGTTTAGTGCCCTGCTATGAGTAGATTATATTGCAATGAGGGCACTAGGTTGACAGGCATGTATTAGTCACACCGAACTTTGAACATATTAGTATGTCGCAAATGTAATATACCTGGAAATGGATTTAAGTTTGGATATTTATTTTGCTGATTTTTGTTTTTACATTAAATAAAACATTTGTCATTATCTCTCCCATTATTTATCTACTAACATCAAACTGATGTAAAAGTGACCTTGCACTTATCTCGTGAGTAAGTCACATTCATATCTATGCTGGACTGAAATTACAGTTTCCTGTTAGTTATAAATAAATAAATAACCTCCAACCACGTCAAATTGAAATCTCATTTTACTTCACCACATGAAATGTACCAAGTGTATTGTAAATGTGAAAACAAAGACACAGACACTAGTGTACCGTACATGAACAAGAAAATCAATTACATTTTGGGTAGATTTGAAGATGCGATGCCAGAACATGACTTATTCTCAAGTGTCAATGAAAAAAATAGTTTATTCATCTGAATGCATTTCTGTACATTCACCCCATTCTTTCTTTGGTTAAACATTTCAAACCGCTATCATACATTCACTTTTGAGCCGTGATGGTTAAAGAAAAACAAAATTAATGTGATATTAATGTGAAAACAAGACATAGCACATTTAATACAGTGTTAACAGTGTTCATAAAAAAAGATGGAATATCTATGGAATATTAAAGATTACTCCATTTTATCCTGAAAAAAACAGAATGTACTGTAAATATAATACTTTTTTAATTGAAAGATCAAAGTATTTAAATATATAAAACAATATTCAATCATCCATTTAGTCAACCAATTGATCAATTTTCACCTTCAACTAACATGCAGTATGTCTTAAATTCATCACTCGCCATTTATAAATTTGAAAGAACAACAAAAAGCATTTCGTTTTGTGTGTGGGGAAAGTCAGGAAAGTCAGCTTGTGTAATGGTTCTCTTTCAGTGCAAATGCAATCGACTGTGTGACTAACTCACAGGACGTTTGATCTTTAGCAATGAGTAACCAGGAGAGGGAAACTGGCCAGACACCCATTAGCTTGTGTTGGGACACTTCATTCTTGTAGCGTAGCTTGTCCTGAACCAATCATTGCTTTAAAAAGAACTCATCTGATTCATCAGTGTGCTTCATGATTCCTGCAGTTAGACTATTAATATATGATCAACTCTAAGTACCATCTTCTATATAAATACTAAAAGAAACAGACATTTACAAGTTCAGCTGTTTAATTAAACTCTGGACATCTTCAAGTAATATTTCAAACACGATTTAATCTATTAGGCACAGGTTTATTAACATTTACAGGAAGCCTGTCCTGAATTGCTGTGATTATCACTTATCACCAGGATAAGCACGAGAGGTTTTGTTAGCGGCAACATTTCTGCTTGTCTGTTGGGCAGACCTGAAAGATTTTTTACCTGTAGATGTTAAATATCCAGTGAAAACTACCTTTGTTAAATTAATGATCCCTTGGCGCTTGCAGCATGCTTCGTTACGTTTCATGAATATTGGGCCTTATTGTGTTTCCGTAACCCTGCAATAGCAAAAAAAAACCCACCAGAAAAACATATCCTCCTTGACAGAGTAATAATTTGCACAAACTTTTCATACATGCACAAAAAAAGGTTTAGGATAACTATTATGTATGCAAACCTATCGGGCAGTATTAGACACGCCTGATCTGAGTCCTGGCAATGAGTCTCACAGACTGGTTGAATATTAACCGCTGCTAATGTGCTTTGACTAAGTAAACTCCTGTCCGACTTAGTCCTTCAAAATGACACTCAGATGGAATCGCACGTTTAACCACGTACCAAATTCCAGCTGCTTTGCCTTCCAGGCTACGGTGGCCTCATGATCCATCGTATCTAATGTCTGTTCTTGTGAACCTGAGCGTACAATTCAGCGACACTGGCATCAGGCTGAGGGGCTGCACCCCGTTTTCGCTGCAAGTAAACATCATAAGTAGGAGGCGAGGATGCTGGAGGAGGATTGTTGTTCACTCTGAGCTCAGCATATTCTGATGAGTTGTTCTGTAGATCCAGCTGGTTCGTCCGACTATTTTTGTTCCGGATGAATTGGACGTCTGTGTAGTTTGGCTCCTTTATTAGACAAAGAGAGCGTACATATTAGTTAGGTGTCTTTATTTAACATTTTGGTGAATAAATCATCCCTGTTGGACAAAGTACAAGCAGCCCTACTTCCAAAATAAGACACAGACATGACACGAGAAGCTGCAAAATACAGTTCTGTGGACGTAGAGACACACACAGTGCACAATTCCAAACCTTTATGTACACAGAGCCTCTTCCTGGTTCAAAGTCTGGCACTGACTGTTAAATTCAGACTGGCAGATGAGGGAGGAAGCCTCTCAGTGTCAGTGTCTAATGAAGCTGATCACCAACAGGAAACTTATTATTCTGAATTATTGGCATGTTGAATTGCTCTATTAGCATGCTAGATTCCAATCCAGAATCCAGAAAGCGTGATTACAGTATTTCATGCAGATCATTAATTTAATACTTTGCACATTACTCTTTTATGTAAGCCTCGTGCAAACACAATGGTGATATTTACCTGACTTGAATACGCCATGTTGTCCTTGCCTTCAGCTCCATTAACACATGAGAAATAACAATGATTAGGAAGACTCAATAGCAGGTGAATTATGCTGTATCAATAAGAAAACAACACACACACACACATACACACACATTTGAAAATACACTCACCTGCTGTGCTGGAAAGAATCATGTTTGATCCCTTTTGCCTATTTCTGCTTTTGGAGGAAACGAGTCATTAATATACGATTTAAACTTTTGTTATCAGCTGACATTCTGGAACACAATAGATGTAATAGAGGAACACTATGACCTTAATAACTGTGTAGCTTTTCATAAGCTTCTTCTGATTGGATCCTTTTTAGTGATGATATTTGCAGTTTCATAAAGCATATCCAATATTTCATCCAATATCAGTGTATTAGTAAAACTAAAGACATTTCAACCATCAGTCCAAATGTGTTAATTTAGAAATAGTATGAAAGATGAAAATACAGGAAAAAGTAAAAACATAGGCCTAAAATTTGGATTACACAGAATCTGCAAAAATATTATAATAATAATAAAAAAAAACCATTGCTAAGGTAAATGTTACTGTTAAAAATAAGCTTTTGGTGTAAGTCTGTAAATGCTGAGCTGTTAAATTGGCTTTAATTTTGATGACAGAAATTATTTATAATATCGTCATAAAGCCACTTACTTCCATAGAAAAATGAGTAAACATGCAATCACAAAGACGGCAATGCATGCGATACATATTCCAATGATATGCCCATCACTCAAAGAACGTGATGTCCTGCCTGAGACGGGAAGAATAAAAATGACAAAGATAGAGTTTTTACAAAGAACAGTCCCATCATAAAACACATCATCTGCATCTATGTCAGACCTGTAGCTATTTATCTTATATGAGTGTGATGTCAGACTTTGGACGGTTCATTGGCCTTGTGAGTAATCTGCACCATCCTGTTACCTGTTACAGTCAATTTATGCTCCGCTGATAATGTTCTCCCAGTTACATTATTCATGGCTTGGCAGGTGTAGACGCCATCGTCAGACATATCAGTGATATTTTTGGTGAACACAGCAGAATTGTGTATCACTGTCCCATCCTGTTTCCAGGTGAAACTTGCAGGTGGTCTGGACTCAGCGGAGCAGCTTAATGCTAAGGTCTTGCCCAGCTGTATCTCACTTGGACCTGTGATGTGAACATTATGTGGCCCATCTGAAAAACAGACAAACAGAAATGAAATGATGCATATATGCAGATTTCATGAACAGTAATTAAATGCATTTTATATTTTGTCACCTACGGTTAACGAGCATGCTGTAAATTGTTCCTTCGCTGCTGACAGGGCTGCTGACGTTACAGAAATATTCTCCACTGTCTCCTCTATTGATTCTGCTGAATGACAGCACTCTGTTCCCATCGTGAAACATTATGCTGTCGGTCAGAACCAGTTCTGAGCCGTCCTTCATCCACGTTCTGGTAAATACAGAGCCAATGGCCTCGCAGGTTAAGTTGACGGTGTTGCCCTCAATGGTCAGGTTGGTTGATGATGTGATGAAGACACCTGATATAATCTCTGTTTGAAAAGGGGAACAAAAGTAACCGAGGTGCTAAGAGTTGATTGAGTAACCACAGAATTAAACGCTCATCTACACTTTCACTGTGACTGTGTGGTATTTAATGATTGCCCCCAGTTTGTGACGTCTGTGCAAACTCTGCAGAAGCATTTTAAATAAAAAAACATATATATATATTTTTTTCACAGGTGAATACCCAATCCCAACTTTATCTATACTACTTTGTAGAGACCCTTTCATTCAAACTTACCCAACACAGTCAATGGTGAAGGCTGAGAGT
Source organism: Brachionichthys hirsutus (assembly GCF_040956055.1). NCBI lineage: Eukaryota > Metazoa > Chordata > Actinopteri > Lophiiformes > Brachionichthyidae > Brachionichthys > Brachionichthys hirsutus. The sequence goes on from NC_090899.1 coordinate 4,119,857, forward strand.
CTCCATATATGCCAGTTTTCTGGTTAAAGGCCTGACAGCTGTAGTTTCCACTCTGATTTACTTGCACATTCACCAGCTTGAGTTCTGGTCCAGTATCAGGCAGTTTATCTCCATTCAGAAACCAGTAAAACTGGGACGGAGGTTCGGAGACAGCCGAGCAGGACAGGATAACATTTGACCCATTCTTAGTGTATTCTTGGACAGAAGATGTCAAAGTAATATTTTCTGGGCCGTCTGAATGCATTGAAGAAAGAGAACAGTGAACACATCACAAACTGTGATGTTATTTGCATGAAGAAGGTCATTTGGCATGTTTAACTCACAGCTGATGGAGAGGTTTACTGGACCACTGGTACCGTCACTGACAGGATTGGACACCAGACACCTGAATGGTCCCTGGTCGTAGCGGCTCACGCTGACTATAGTGAGAGTAGAACCTCCATCGGTGATCTGAACTCTGTCACCGGATGTAACCTCAGAGCTGCCGTTCATCCACAAGAAGGAGAGGGACGACCCAGAGGACGAGCAGGACAGACGGACGGTACTGTTGAACTCCACCAAGTCTGTGCTGCTGACAGTGAGCACCACATTAGAGACTGGTTCTGAAAGTTGAAATAAACAGGAAAAGGATCAGGACTCAAACATAGATTGAAAAAAAAATATTTTATATTTTTTTACAGAGAAAACAAATTTTTGTTGCTTAATTTCTTAACATGATCTAAATTCAGTCTAGAGAAGAATCAATCAATCAACCAAGACTTTATTGTCACGAGCACAAGCAAATAAATGCTTGTATAACAAGCTCCCTAATACAATGCTTAAAAAAGTAGTAAAATATAGATAGAATACAACAAGTAGATAAACAGGAGATTGATAAATACAGAACAATACAGCATGTGAAGTGTTTTTCTCACCATAAACAGTCAGTCTGGTGCTTCCACGGATTATTGACGCTCCAACTGGTATAATAGTAAGACTATATTCTCCACTGTCATTAAAAGACAGATTCCTGAGCTCCAGAGATCCAGTAGACATAAAAACTCTGATCCTGCCTTCATATTCTGGTCCGGTTGTGTTCTTAGCATTGAAATAGAATATAACTTTATCACCAAATTTCCATTCCACTGCGAAAAACTGTGTTTCTGTTGGAGTCACTGTTGTCGTGAACATCACGGTCCCTCCCACAGATTCATTCAGGGGAGTTTCTGGAAGCACCCCGGCTCCTTGGGCTAAACCTGGAAGACACAGTCGCAGGTCCAACAATAACTCTGAGTCAACTGCAAATGTTTGGGATAGTTGACCACTGGGATGATATCCTTAGTCACAAATACAACCTTCATTAATGATGAAAATAAATTGTTAACCAACGGAGATGCCATGGTTTTATTTTATACAGTAGTTTGTTAGAAATATCCCTGTAGCACCGAAATAAATCGACTCAACAAGTCATATGAGTGAAATTACTGGGAGTGATTGTTGGTTCAATTCCTCTAACTTTAGCCATGAGAGAATATCCATGGATATTTTTATTTTTTAATATAAATGGACAACATTTATAGTGGCTTAACCATTCTATGTATTTTGGAACTGCCCGGTAATCCAGTTTTATTGAATACTAACATGTATATTAAAATGTATTTATGAAGAGGGAATTAGTCTTCATTTAGATACATATATATATGTTACACATACTTTATAAGACTTGTGCTTCTTGTGATAATATGTGTTTGTAGTCATGGTAACAGTGATGCGGAAAAGTCTGAGAGGAGTTGTGCATTCCCCTGTGAATGTCTGTTTTGCAGTTCTGTATTTTTTTTGTTACATTTTACAACCTAACTGGCACAACGGAAAAAGGAGGATCTTTATACTCGGATGCTTCTGCTTTACATCTCTGTAGTAACTGATTACACAGGAAAGGGTGTAATCTTTGCATTTCGGGTAAATTTGGGGGTTTCAAAAAGAGGAACTCGTAGGTTGAGAACTTTGTAAAATATGCATCTAGGATCATGTAGATATAATTCTTGAAAGCCACTCAATAATAATAATGCTAATAATATTGATAATAATTTTAGTAATAACGCATGCGAAGCAGATGGTATTTTCAGCAAACTATTTTCAAACGTGAATCCATTCCAATAAATATGTAACGCAACAGAAAACGGAATTTGATCTATCAAGAGAGTTATTCCTAAAGTCACATTATTACCGGCTGACGAAATTCGACTGAATAAAACAACAATCTGCCTTTTGATTATTTAATTTATTCCATTAATTGACCAGGTCTCCCTGTTGGGCAAACATTTCTGCGCGCGTCATCGAAGAGCTTCGTCTTACCTGTAAAAGACGCGAGGACGAGCCAAAGTAAAGTTAGGAGCGCCATGGCGGCCGATTTAATCCTCTATTAAACCTCGAGCTGTCCTGCAGGACTCTGAGAGGTACTAACTATGCGCCTCTGTGGACGCAGTTACGTGCGCGTTGATTTCCGCACCGGCTGTAGAAACCCAGCAAGCGCGCAAGCCCTGAAGCTGCAAGACGTCGCCCTCCTGTGGTAAAAGCGCACTAACTGGGTTCCTGTACCAGGAGTAGATTACTTATTATTAATTATTAGTTCCAAGTAATATCAAGTTGGTTTAGTAAGAGCTGCATTCAGAATACAGGGCGATGGGAAATTCATCCTGTTATAGAATAGAATAGAATAGAATAGAATAGAATAGCACTTCATTGTCACTATTAAGTACAATAAATAGTGAAGGTGAATTTAAAAAAAAAAAGAACAATACACACTATTGGACGCCTCGCAATGGAAGAGCACCATTGATCAATTCTTTTTGCGTACGGTAATCTTGGTCTCATGATGGCAAAATGTGAGCAGCGTGATGAGGAGGACTGTTTAAAAGCCGATTCTGATTGATCCGGGAGACTTATCGGTCGATTCATGGATCAAACATCTGCTGATCGTTTAGCAGCAAGTTGTGTAAAAAGGACTGAAACATTGAACAGTTGTGCATGTGCATTCAACAGCTTAGAGAAAGTCGCATTATCCCTATAGCCCTAACGTTTTTGTGAGTAGTGTATATTTAGTCGTTGTAAAAAGTTGAGTTACTATTTCTGAAACTCCCTAAATATGATCGACAATGGTCTTTTTCTGTTGGCTTGGCTGCATCATTAATGATCAACACAGCGATGCTTGATACCAGCATGGGGACCTTGTTCCTCATTCGTCAGGAATGAGGATGAGAAAATCCCCATGGCGCTTCCTGATCTTGTCTTCATGTACAAAAGAATCCACTTCTGAATTGCTGCACTGAAACATGCAGAAGGGGAGTGAATAGAGACGATCACCTTTATCTCCCTTTTTACTTGATGATACTGCAGATGAAATGGGAATAACTGTCAGACACTTCGTTGTCATCCTTGGAGCCATCTCAGGTGAGCTCTTGTAATTTGATGCTGCAGATTTTTTTTTAAAGTGATGGAATAAGATTCTCATTTGGTACCAATATTGAAGCAATGATACAGTCCAGTCCACATATTCAGTGGTTGCGATGCTCCTTATGCCCGCTTCCTTGTTGGACAGTGATCATTTGCAAATGGGGTCATTTAACAATAATTTGTAAGACATGATGCAACACCTAAAGTCAAGTCAATTAAATAAATAGCAAAAAATAAATGCGGTAATTTTTTGTAGCATTTCAGTTACCGGTAGGTTTAGGGGAAAAAAAAGATTAAAAGATAAAAATAATCACTGTTTGGACAAAGAATATGGTGTGCGTTGCCATTTTAGTTGGCCGGCTTGTGTTTGTGACTAAGGATATAATCCCGGTGGCCAACCTTTCCAAACATTTGCAGTTGACTCAGAGTTATTGTTGGACCTGCAACTGTGTCTTCCAGGTTTAGCCCAAGGAGCCGGGGTGCTTCCAGAAACTCCCCTGAATGGATGTGTGGGAGGGACCGTGATGTTCACGACAACAGTGACTCCAACAGAAACACAGTTTTTCACAGTGGAATGGAAATTTGGTGATAAAGCTATATTCTATTTCAATGCTAAGAACACAACCGGACCAGAATATGAAGGCAGGATCAGAGTTTTTATGTCTACTGGATCTCTGGAGCTCAGGAATCTGTCTTTTAATGACATTGGAGAATACAGTCTTATTATTACACCAGTTGGAGCGCCATTAATCCAAAGAAGCACCAGACTGACTGTTTATGGTGAGAAAAACACTTCACATGCTGTATTGTTCTCCTGACTGGCTGGAAAGAGTGTGCTCAGAAAATGAATAAATAATAATCATTGTGTTTTTGAATATTTTATGTTTAGAATGTATTTATATTATATATATTATTACATAAGAGTCTGATTTTGTTCCCCTTTTCAAACAGAGATAATATCAGGTGTCTTCATCACATCATCAACCAGCCTGACCATTGAGGGCAACGCCGTCAACTTAACCTGCGAGGCCATTGGGTCTGTATTTACCAGAACGTGGATGAAGGACGGCTCAGAACTGGTTCTGACCGACAGCATAATGTTTCACGATGGGAACAGAGTGCTGTCATTCAGCAGAATCAATAGAGGAGACAGTGGAGAATATTTCTGTAACGTCAGCAGCCCTGTCAGCAGCGAAGGAACAATTTACAGCATGCTCGTTAACCGTAGGTGACAAAATATATAATGCATTTAATTACTGTTCATGAAATCTGCATATATGCATCATTTCATTTCTGTTTGTCTGTTTTTCAGATGGGCCACATAATGTTAACATCACAGGTCCAAGTGAGATACAGCTGGGCAAGACCTTAGCATTAAGCTGCTCCGCCGAGTCCAGACCACCTGCAAGTTTCACCTGGAAACAGAATGGGACAGTGATACACAATTCTGCTGTGTTCACCAAAAATATCACAGATATGTCTGACGATGGCGTCTACACCTGCCAAGCCATGAATAATGTAACTGGGAGAACATTATCAGCGGAGCATAAATTGACTGTAACAGGTAACAGGATGGTGCAGATTACAAATTTAGGATTAGTGTTAACCTTATATTACTCACGAGGCCAATGAACCGTCCAAAGTCTGGCATCACACTTATTATAAAATAAATAGCTACAGGTCTGACATAGATGCAGACAAAAATATATATTTTTGTTTGTTTTGGGGGGAAGGCCATATCCTGCAAGGCCATTGGCTATGAATTTATTTTTACTTCAGGTAATTCATTATTACTATGTCGCTCTTCTGGACCCACAAATAATTTTACAAATCTTAATTTGAGCTCCCAAAGGCCCACTAGCAAAGATTGACGTGTAAAATACATGTATTTCCCCGGTAAGCATAAACTTTAGGATGGCATGTTTGCTAATGCTACGTGCATTCTCAGCATTGACCTCCCATACAGGAATGTTGTTGTATGAACAGGTATGATGAGAAAGCCAGACTGTCTGGCTGGCTGCGTCGTGGGAATCGTGATCTTATGTTTGATCATCCTTGGAGCAGGTGTTGGTGGAGGGCTCTACATTTACAAAAGGAGGTAAGTTGGCAGGTCAATGTTTTTTTTTTTTGTCAGGTTTGGACCCAAACGTGCAGGATCTTTGGGTGAATGTATCCAGCCGGGAATTGAGGAATCAGGTTGGAATTCCGAAGGCCAGCAAGTTGAAAGCAGGAAACAGTAACTCTTTTCTTTTTAACGAAACGCTCCGGTTCAACTAAGGGTGACTCACCTATGCTGCCCTACCTTGTCTCCCATGTAGGTTCTGTTTACAATCCTAACACTGACATCATAAGAATGATCTGGTATTGTCATTTCACAGTAGTATTGGATTATGTGATCACATTTTAACAATTTGTTTTTCTTTTAGAATCAAAAAGAAATCCCCACCACAAGCTGGTAATAAATACTATTGGTCTGCTTTTACTTCATATAAACATCAAATGTTTCACTTGTCTGAAGTACTTTTTTGTTTTTTGCAGAAGAACATGTTTATGAGGAGACTTCTGTAGTATATGAGAACATTTAAGCATTTAGGTACAGTTTGAATGCATTCTTGGATTTTGCAAAAATAAATCTGTATATGTTTTGTAGAATGAATCATGTGTGGAAATAAATACTCTTTCCAATGAGGTTAAATGATCATTTTCTCTGTCTGCTGATAGGAGTGAACAAAAGCCACATGGGATTTTTGGCATGCTGCAGAAGAGGACTTAAATTTGGGATTGCTATGGATAACAAGGAGTTTCCAACTCTCAAGGATTAGTAAAGTATATTTGTGTTATCATCAGGCACTGAACAACATAAACGTGTTGCAGTCACAGACCACTTGGAGGCAGAATACTCAACATTATCGCAGAATTCTTCTTCACGACGAAGAGCAGACAGACTCGTATTTAACCATACAGTAGAGCAAAACAATTGCATTCCAGGCCACCTGTTAAAATAAAGTCAAATACTCTCTTTTACCTCCTTTTTTATCTGTTTTCTGCTTCATTTCTTTTTTAAATTGATGTGTTTTATTTAAATAAAACAAGATAAATGCATTTAAACCTAAAGCAAAGAGTTTAAACAAGATAATGTGCGGCTGAGTTGAGTGACTTTAATAATCGAATAATTGTTTATGTATGACAAATGAAACATTTAATGTTTTCAGACCTTTGTATATTAAATTATCAGCTGGCGTCTCATGCGGGGTGCACCCCGCCTCTCGCCTGTAGCCAGCTGAGATAAGCTCCAGCAACACCCTCAACACCCTGTTCTGTGAAGCAGCAGAAGAAGAGACGATTACGCTCAAGAAGATGAATAATGATCATTATCATAACCATCATTAACTCATTCAGTGCCAGGTTTCGATCATTTTGACTTGTCTTTCAAGACCCACAGAATCTCGTATTCTGTGACTATGGAAACACCTAACCGACCAAATGTCATCCATGTTTTAACTTCTAAGACACATGACCCTAAGTTATGGAACTGGGAAAGGTCATGTAGCTTAACAGGCACATATAGTTGTAAACATGACTGCCAACTCATAGTCTAGCTCCTAAAACGTCTAAAAGAATGCGGCAACTGTGAGTGAAGTGAAGTGTAAGTGAATCATTGATCAGTTGTGTTTCGTTTGCGTGCCATTTAAGTTTGGCGAGCCACAATCGGAGAAGGTTAATTGAGGTAATGATCAATGATCAGATTTCTTCATACGATCCGTGTCATTTATTGCACATAATTACAGGGACTCTTAATCAGTTTCTGCACAAACACAGAGTGTAGAAGGTCAGGCAACATTAGCGGAGCACCAGACTGAGTAATACACCATGAAATATACATTTCTCAGGTCGACCATACTTGTGTTCCTCTCCTCAGGTAAGACATCTATAATGGGTTTACCTTCATACGTATCATCCGTGTTATCTTCAATGTGAACAACTCTCGTTGTTTGTCAGCAGGTCTTTGCCGGGGGGCCGGTATACTCCCTGACTCACTCCGAGGGGCAGTGGGAGACAGCGTCACCTTCAAAACCTCTGTAACACCGGCCGCTGAACCGTTCCTGGCATTGATTTGGAGCTTCAATGGCACCATCGATGTGATAACCTTAACCAGTGTGGAGCAGGTGGGAAAAGGCTACGAAAACCGGGTCAGTCTGGATGGCACGACCGGCTCGCTGGTGCTGAGCAACTTGACTGAAAACGACAGTGGAACGTATGATTTAATGATCATCCCACATGGAGCTGCTCCTATTCAAGGATCCGCTAAACTGGACGTTTATGGTGAGTGAGATTTATTGATCCGACACTGAAGTTTGGATTAATATTTACTACTACTACACTTGTACTGCTACAGTACTGTACACTATTTGCCCGCATCGCAGGTGTGGAGCAAGTTTCTTAATATCCCTTTATTCATATTTGTTTTCAACAGCAAACGTGCCAAAGCCCACCCTGACCTGCCCCACAGAAAACCTAATAGAAGGCAAAACCTCCGTGAAGCTAACCTGCGATTCCGACGGCGCCGTGTCCGCCAGAGTCTGGATGAAAGACGGCCAGCCTCTGGTTTCCGGAGGGAGATTTACGTTCTACGAAGGCAACAGAGTGCTGTCTGTCAGCCCTGTGCACAGGAATGACACCGGAGAGATTACTTGCAATGTCAGCAATAGATTGAGTTCTGACATAGCCAGATGCCAGCTTGAAGTCTACTGTAAGTACTGTGCTGTATTTTACTTTACGATGTCATGTTTTTAAACATCAATACGTTTTAGTATGTATGAGTTTGACGTCTGTCAGACATTTCGATTGATGTCGGATCAATGTCTTCCTTTCTCATTTGTTAAGATGGACCCGACAATCCAATAATCAATCAGACCCCAATAGGAGCAGAGCTTGAAGACAGCGTCGTCCTCAGCTGCTTTGCAAACTCCCTGCCCAAAGCAAATTTCTCCTGGAGGTTCAAACACATACAGATGCACGGATTCATGCATTACATCCACGAGATGAGGATGTGGGATTTGGGGGGATACACCTGTACCGCCAAAAACGCGATCACTGGGCTGGAAGCCTCTGCGTTTCACTTTCTGAGTGGTATTTGAGCTCTCCTTTATATCACTCTGGTTTCGTTATACTGCTGTGTGATTGTGGATGATTGAAAAGACAGAGTAATGTTGTTGTTTTTTCTTCTGGTCTAGACTCCTCCACTCCCATCAGTGGTTCTATGTCCATATTGGTTTGCACTGTCCTGACCTCTGTGCGACTCTTGTTGGTCTAAAGACTTCATCGTGGAAATACATGTTATGCATGCTTGGTCATATCAATCTATCTGGGTCTAACATTGTAATTGTCTCTCTGTAGAGAGACAATTAAAAATAAGTGTGTGAACGATGACAAATTATAATCAATGTTCCTTATTTAGTTTTTGTCAACACAATTAATTTATAATATTTGTCATCACTATTTAAATATGATTAATGACAAATGTAAGACTTTTTTCTTTTTTAAATATGTCATTGTGTAATTATCATTGACTGTGGGACTGTCACATTGTATTAAGAGAAAAAAGTAGAATTTGTCTTTGCTTTCTTGACAAATTTACCTTTGTAATATTTAGGGCATTCTGACTGTTCAGGTGTTACGTGACTGACCTGGCAAAGTGACTGACGCCTGATAACATCTTATCAAACCACCATAATAAACTCCTATTGAAATTCTTTATCAAGTTCTGTTGTGCATTAATGAATGTTGTTCCACAAGGGCATGGTCATGCACTGCCATCAATCATTTTGATTATCCTGCCTTCAATGTATATTCAAATATCTTGATATAATCCCAATGGATTTTAAAGAACAGTAACTTTTATTTTTCAGTAGGCAGTAAATGGGCAGAATAAAGTTTCCTCTGGGGTTTCTGAGGCAGTGCATTTATCACCACAAACAACACATAAACCACTTAAACATACAAACATAACAATAAAATGGATATCAGTGTTATTGGTATATAATCATCACGCTGTTGTAAAGTCATCACATCAGTGTAATATACTTTCCAGGTCGGAACACACGTTGACAAGTGCATGAGAAAATGTGCAGGAACTTGATTTATGCTGTCAGTATAAATATTTAGTCATATTAACCATGATAGATTTTTAAGGAAAATGAACTTTACATACATAAATGACACAATTAATATTAATATATCAATTAATATGTTCCCGTCATTTAAAGACACAGGCACCATGTTCTATTCATATATTTTTTAATGCAGCTTATAAAACATAAAGTAGGCTTTCAATTGTATTCAATAATAATTTTGTTTCATACATTTAATTGTGTTGTGTATGTGCAGTGTGGGTTACTTGACATTGCCTCTGGTCGGCATATGTTTGTCAGAATATAACTGCCTGTCTAATAAATATTGAGTCACATACAGTTCATGTTAAACACTTGATTCAGATAAGATTCACTCTTTTCAGAAAAATAAACAACCGCTATTTATTTGATCTTGACTACGACAGTTCCCTTTCTGTGCCATATTTAATGAGGACCGATGAGGTCCATCGTCCCTCCCCTTCTGCCCCACACACTGTAGTAATCAGCACCTCCAGTCTGAAAGCACTTTCTACACGCTTACAGACAGCAGGAGATATGGAGACGTCTGTGAAGCTTCTGATCGTTCTCGGAGCCATCTCAGGTGAGCTCGTACCATTCTAGCTTCAAGTGCAGCTCTTCCACGAGGGCACAATTATCCAGGTTGTGCAGCTAGATTTTAAAAACCAGAACTTGGGATGTTGTTCTTAATGCAGCGACTCTCCAGCGTAGGTCACACAAACTCCAAAGAGCAAAGTCTTTAAATGCAACCTTATTAGAACATACAGAAATGATGCAGCATAGTTACCTTATTTATTTTAATGATAATGATTTTGATTTTGATAGCAATGTCATGCATGCAATCTCATATGTAATTATTAAATGGCTCTTGTCTCGATCAAGCTAGTAGGGTAGTACTGTTATATAATGCTTTCATGTTAAATCAATAATCAGTTTGAGTTACCTTAGATTACACATAACCTTAAATCATCATGACAACAATTGTTGTTTCTCTGTTGCTGTCATATCTGACCCTAGAATTAAATGTTCTTTTAAGTCTTCAGTCGTGGAACCAATTGTGCTCTTCCATTGCGAGGCGTCCTACAGTGTGTATTGTTCTTTTTTTTTTTTATTTACCTTCACTATTTATTGTACTTAATAAATAGTGACAATAAAGTGCTATTCTATTCTATTCTATTCTATTCTATAACAGGATGAATTTCCCATCGCCCTGTATTCTGAATGCAGCTCTTACTAAACCAACTTGATATTACTTGGAACTAATAATTAATAATAAGTAATCTACTCCTGGTACAGGAACCCAGTTAGTGCGCTTTTACCACAGGAGGGCGACGTCTTGCAGCTTCAGGGCTTGCGCGCTTGCTGGGTTTCTACAGCCGGTGCGGAAATCAACGCGCACGTAACTGCGTCCACAGAGGCGCATAGTTAGTACCTCTCAGAGTCCTGCAGGACAGCTCGAGGTTTAATAGAGGATTAAATCGGCCGCCATGGCGCTCCTAACTTTACTTTGGCTCGTCCTCGCGTCTTTTACAGGTAAATCGAAGCTCTTCGATGACGCGCGCAGAAATGTTTGCCCAACAGGGAGACCTGATCAATTAATGGAATAAATTAAATAATCAAAAGGCAGATTGTTGTTTTATTCAGTCGAGTTTCGTCAGCCGGTAATAATGTGACTTTAGGAATAACTCTCTTGATAGATCAAATTCCGTTTTCTGTTGCGTTACATATTTATTGGAATGGATTCACGTTTGAAAATAGTTTGCTGAAAATACCATCTGCTTCGCATGCGTTATTACTAAAATTATTATTAATATTATTAGCATTATTATTATTGAGTGGCTTTCAAGAATTATATCTACATTGTCCCAGATGCATATTTTACAAAGTTCTCAACCGACAGGTTCCTCTTTTTGAAACCCCCAAATTTACCCGAAATGCAAAGATTACACCCTTTCCCATGTAATCAGTTACTACAGAGATGTAAAGCAGAAGCATCGGAGTATAAAGATCCTCCTTTTTCCGTTGTGCCAGTTAGGTTGTAAAATGTAACAAAAACAAAAAAAATACAGAACTGCAAAACAGACATTCACAGGGGAATGCACAACTCCTCTCAGACTTTTCCGCATCACTGTTACCATGACTACAAACACATATCACAAGAAGCACAAGTCTTATAAAGTATGTGTAACATATATATATGTATCTAAATGAAGACTAATTCCCTCTTCATAAATACATTTTAATATACATGTTAGTATTCAATAAAGCTGGATTACCGGGCAGTTCCAAAATACATAGAATGGTTAAGCCACTATAAATGTTGTCCATTTATATTAAAAAATAAAAATATCCATGGATATTCTCTCAGGGCTAAAGTTAGAGGAATTGAACCAACAATCACTCCCAGTAATTTCACTCATATGACTTGTTGAGTCGATTTATTTCGGTGCTACAGGGATATTTCTAACAAACTACTGTATAAAATAAAACCATGGCATCTCCGTTGGTTAACAATTTATTTTCATCATTAATGAAGGTTGTATTTGTGACTAAGGATATCATCCCAGTGGTCAACTATCCCAAACATTTGCAGTTGACTCAGAGTTATTGTTGGACCTGCGACTGTGTCTTCCAGGTTTAGCCCAAGGAGCCGGGGTGCTTCCAGAAACTCCCCTGAATGAATCTGTTGGAGGGTCCGTGATGTTCACGACAACAGTGACTCCAACAGAAACACCGTTTTTCGCAGTGGGATGGAGATTTGGTGATAAAGCTATATTCTTTTTCAATGTTAAGAACACAACCGGACCAGAATATGAAGGCAGGATCAGAGTTTTTATGTCTACTGGATCTCTGGAGCTCAGGAATCTGTCTTTTAATGACAGTGGAGAATACAGTCTTGTTATTACACCAGTTGGAGCGCCAATAATCCAAGGAAGCACCAGACTGACTGTTTATGGTGAGAAAAACACTTCACATGCTGTATTGTTCTGTATTTATCAATCTCCTGTTTATCTACTTGTTGTATTCTATCTATATTTTACTACTTTTTTAAGCATTGTATTAGGGAGCTTGTTATACAAGCATTTATTTGCTTGTGCTCGTGACAATAAAGTCTTGGTTGATTGATTGATTCTTCTCTAGACTGAATTTAGATTATGTTAAGAAATTAAGCAACAAAAATTTGTTTTCTCTGTAAAAAAAATAAAATATTTTTTTTTCAATCTATGTTTGAGTCCTGATCCTTTTCCTGTTTATTTCAACTTTCAGAACCAGTCTCTAATGTGGTGCTCACTGCCAGCAGCACAGACTTGGTGGAGTTCAACAGTACCGTCCGTCTGTCCTGCTCCTCCTATGGGTCGTCCCTCTCCTTCCTGTGGATGAACGGCAGCTCTGAGGTTACATCCGGTGACAGAGTTCAGATCACCGATGGGGGTTCTACTCTCACTATAGTCAGCGTGAGCCGCTACGACCAGGGACCATTCAGGTGTCTGGTGTCCAATCCTGTCAGTGACGGTACCAGTGGTCCAGTAAACCTCTCCATCAGCTGTGAGTTAAACATGCCAAATGACCTTCTTCATGCAAATAACATCACAGTTTGTGATGTGTTCACTGTTCTCTTTCTTCAATGCATTCAGACGGCCCAGAAAATATTACTTTGACATCTTCTGTCCAAGAATACACTAAGAATGGGTCAAATGTTATCCTGTCCTGCTTGGCTGTCTCCAAACCTCCGTCCCAGTTTTACTGGTTTCTGAATGGAGATAAACTGCCTGATACTGGACCAGAGCTCAAGCTGGTGAATGTGCAAGTAAATCAGAATGGAAACTACAGCTGTCAGGCCTTTAACCAGAAAACTGGCATATATGGAGACTCTCAGCCTTCACCATTGACTGTGTTGGGTAAGTTTGAATGAAAGGGTCTCTACAAGGTAGTATAGATAAAGTTGGGATTGGGTATTCACCTGTGAAAAAAAATATATGTATATGTTTTTTATTTAAAATGCTTCTGCAGAGTTTGCACAGACGTCACAAACTGGGGGCAATCATTAAATACCACACAGTCACAGTGAAAGTGTAGATGAGCGTTTAATTCTGTGGTTACTCTATCAACTCTTAGCACCTCGGTTACTTTTGTTCCCCTTTTCAAACAGAGATAATATCAGGTGTCTTCATCACATCATCAACCAACCTGACCATTGAGGGCAACGCCGTCAACTTAACCTGCGAGGCCATTGGCTCTGTATTTACCAGAACGTGGATGAAGGACGGCTCAGAACTGGTTCTGACCGACAGCATAATGTTTCACGATGGGAACAGAGTGCTGTCATTCAGCAGAATCAATAGAGGAGACAGTGGAGAATATTTCTGTAACGTCAGCAGCCCTGTCAGCAGCGAAGGAACAATTTACAGCATGCTTGTTAACCGTAGGTGACAAAATATAAAATGCATTTAATTACTGTTCATGAAATCTGCATATATGCATCATTTCATTTCTGTTTGTCTGTTTTTCAGATGGGCCACATAATGTTCACATCACAGGTCCAAGTGAGATACAGCTGGGCAAGACCTTAGCATTAAGCTGCTCCGCTGAGTCCAGACCACCTGCAAGTTTCACCTGGAAACAGAATGGGACAGTGATACACAATTCTGCTGTGTTCACCAAAAATATCACTGATATGTCTGACGATGGCGTCTACACCTGCCAAGCCATGAATAATGTAACTGGGAGAACATTATCAGCGGAGCATAAATTGACTGTAACAGGTAACAGGATGGTGCAGATTACAAATTTAGGATTAGTGTTAACCTTATATTACTCACGAGGCCAATGAACCGTCCAAAGTCTGACATCACACTCATATAAGATAAATAGCTACAGGTCTGACATAGATGCAGATGATGTGTTTTATGATGGGACTGTTCTTTGTAAAAACTCTATCTTTGTCATTTTTATTCTTCCCATCTCAGGCAGGACATCACGTTCTTTGAGTGATGGGCATATCATTGGAATATGTATCGCATGCATTGCCGTCTTTGTGATTGCATGTTTACTCATTTTTCTATGGAAGTAAGTGGCTTTATGACGATATTATAAATAATTTCTGTCATCAAAATTAAAGCCAATTTAACAGCTCAGCATTTACAGACTTATACCAAAAGCTTATTTTTAACAGTAACATTTACCTTAGCAATGTTTTTTTTTTATTATTATTATAATATTTTTGCAGATTCTGTGTAATCCAAATTTTAGGCCTATGTTTTTACTTTTTCCTGTATTTTCATATTTCATACTTTTTTTAAATTAACACATTTGGACTGATGGTCGAAATGTCTTTAGTTTTACTAATACACTGATATTGGATGAAATATTGGATATGCTTTATGAAACTGCAATTATCATCACTAAAAAGGAGTAGTATTGGATTATGTGATCACATTTTAACAATTTGTTTTTCTTTTAGAATCAAAAAGAAATCCCCACCACAAGCTGGTAATAAATACTATTGGTCTGCTTTTACTTCATATAAACATCAAATGTTTCACTTGTCTGAAGTACTTTTTTGTTTTTTGCAGAAGAACATGTTTATGAGGAGACTTCTGTAGTATATGAGAACATTCAAGCATTTAGGTACAGTTTGAATGCACTATTTGGATTTTGCAAAAATAAATCTGTATATGTTTTGTAGAATGAATCATGTGTGGAAATAAATACTCTTTCCAATGAGGTTAAATGATCATTTTCTCTATCTGCTGATAGGAGTGAACAAAAGCCACATGGGTTTTTTGGCATGCTGCAGAAGAGGACTTAAATTTGGGATTGCTATGGATAACAAGGAGTTTCCAACTCTCAAGGATTAGTAAAGTATATTTGTGTTATCATCAGGCACTGAACAACATAAGCGTGTTGCAGTCACAGACCACTTGGAGGCAGAATACTCAACATTATCGCAGAATTCTTCTTCACGACGAAGAGCAGACAGACTCGTATTTAACCATACAGTAGAGCAAAACAATTGCATTCCAGGCCACCTGTTAAAATAAAGTCAAATACTCTCTTTTACCTCCTTTTTTATCTGTTTTCTGCTTCATTTCTTTTTTAAATTGATGTGTTTTATTTAAATAAAACAAGATAAATGCATTTAAACCTAAAACAAAGAGTTTAAACAAGATAATGTGCGGCTGAGTTGAGTGACTTTAATAATTGAATAATTGTTTATGTATGACAAATGAAACATTTAATATTTTCAGACCTTTGTATATTAAATTATCAGCTGGCGTCTCATGCGGGGTGCACCCCGCCTCTCGCCTGTAGCCAGCTGAGATAAGCTCCAGCAACACCCTCGAGCCGTACTTCTGTGAAGCAGCAGAAGAAGAGACGATTACGCTCAAGAAGATGAATGATGATCATTATCATAATCATCATTAACTCATTCAGTGCCAGGTTTTGATCATTTTGACTTGTCTTTCAAGACCCACAGAATCTCATATTCTGTGACTATGGAAACACCTAACCGACCAAATGTCATCCATGTTTTAACTTCTAAGACACATGACCCTAAGTTATGGAACTGGGAAAGGTCATGTAGCTTAACAGGCACATATAGTTGTAAACATGACTGCCAACTCATAGTCTAGCTCCTAAAACGTCTAAAAGAATGCGGCAACTGTGAGTGAAGTGAAGTGTAAGTGAATCATTGATCAGTTGTGTTTCGTTTGCGTGCCATTTAAGTTTGGCGAGCCACAATCGGAGAAGGTTAATTGAGGTAATGATCAATGATCAGATTTCTTCATACGATCCGTGTCATTTATTGCATATAATTACAGGGATTCTTAATCAGTTTCTGCACAAACACAGAGTGTAGAAGGTCAGGCAACATTAGAGGAGCACCAGACTGAGTAATACACCATGAAATATACATTTCTCAGGTCGACCATACTTTTGTTCCTCTCCTCAGGTAAGACATCTATAATGGGTTTACCTTCATACGTATCATCCGTGTTATCTTCAATGTGAACAACTCTCGTTGTTTGTCAGCAGGTCTTTGCCGGGGGGCCGGTATACTCCCTGACTCACTCCGAGGGGCAGTGGGAGACAGCGTCACCTTCAAAACCTCTGTAACACCGGCCGGTGAACCGTTCCTGGCATTGATTTGGAGCTTCAATGGCACCATCGATGTGATAACCTTAGCCAGTGTGGAGCAGGTGGGAAAAGGCTACGAAAACCGGGTCAGTCTGGATGGCACGACCGGATCGCTGGTGCTGAGCAACTTGACTGAAAACGACAGTGGAACGTATGATTTAATGGTCATCCCACATGGAGCTGCTCCTATTCAAGGATCCGCTAAACTGGACGTTTATGGTGAGTGAGATTTATTGATCCGACACTGAAGTTTGGATTAATATTTACTACTACTATACTTGTACTGCTACAGTACTGTACACTATTTTCCCGCATCGCAGGTGTGGAGCAAGTTTCTTAATATCCCTTTATTCCTATTTGTTTTCAACAGCAAACGTGCCAAAGCCCACCCTGACCTGCCCCACAGAAAACCTAATAGAAGGCAAAACCTCCGTGAAGCTAACCTGCGATTCCGACGGCGCCGTGTCCGCCAGAGTCTGGATGAAAGACGGCCAGCCTCTGGTTTCCGGAGGGAGATTCACGTTCTACGAAGGCAACAGAATGCTGTCTATCAGCCCTGTGCACAGGAATGACACCGGAGAGATTACTTGCAATGTCAGCAATAGTTTGAGTTCTGACATAGCCAGATGCCAGCTTGAAGTCTACTGTAAGTACTGTGCTGTATTTTACTTAACGATGTCATGTTTTTAAACATCAATACGTTTTAGTATGTATGAGTTTGACGTCTGTTAGACATTTCGATTGATGTCGGATCAATGTCTTCCTTTCTCATTTGTTAAGATGGACCCGACAATCCAATAATCAATCAGACCCCAATAGGAGCAGAGCTTGAAGACAGCGTCGTCCTCAGCTGCTTTGCAAACTCCCTGCCTAAAGCAAATTTCTCCTGGAGGTTCAAACACATACAGATGCACGGATTCATGCATTACATCCACGAGATGAGGATGTGGGATTTGGGGGGATACACCTGTACTGCCAAAAACGCGATCACTGGGCTGGAAGCCTCTGCGTTTCACTTTCTGAGTGGTATTTGAGCTCTCCTTTATATCACTCTGGTTTCGTTATACTGCTGTGTGATTGTGGATGATTGAAAAGACAGAGTAATGTTGTTGTTTTTTCTTCTGGTCTAGACTCCTCCACTCCCATCAGTGGTTCTATGTCCATATTGGTTTGCACTGTCCTGACCTCGGTGCGACTCTTGTTGGTCTAAAGACTTCATCGTGGAAATACATGTTATGCATGCTTGGTCATATCAATCTATCTGGGTCTAACATTGTAATTGTCTCTCTGTAGAGAGACAATTAAAAATAAGTGTGTGAACGATGACAAATTATAATCAATGTTCCTTATTTAGTTTTTGTCAACACAATTAATTTATAATATTTGTCATCACTATTTAAATATGATTAATGACAAATGTAAGACTTTTTTCTTTTTTAAATATGTCATTGTGTAATTATCATTGACTGTGGGACTGTCACATTGTATTAAGAGAAAAAAGTAGAATTTGTCTTTGCTTTCTTGACAAATTTACCTTTGTAATATTTAGGGCATTCTGACTGTTCAGGTGTTACGTGACTGACCTGGCAAAGTGACTGACGCCTGATAACATCTTATCAAACCACCATAATAAACTCCTATTGAAATTCTTTATCAAGTTCTGTTGTGCATTAATGAATGTTGTTCCACAAGGGCATGGTCATGCACTGCCATCAATCATTTTGATTATCCTGCCTTCAATGTATATTCAAATATCTTGATATAATCCCAATGGATTTTAAAGAACAGTAACTTTGATTTTTCAGTAGGCAGTAAATGGGCAGAATAAAGTTTCCTCTGGGGTTTCTGAGGCAGTGCATTTATCACCACAAACAACACATAAACCACTTAAACATACAAACATAACAATAAAATGGATATCAGTGTTATTGCTATATAATCATCACGCTGTTGTAAAGTCATCACATCAGTGTAATATACTTTCCAGGTCGGAACACACGTTGACAAGTGCATGAGAAACTGTGCAGGAACTTGATTTATGCTGTCAGTATAAATATTTAGTCATATTAACCATGATAGATTTTTAAGGAAAATGAACTTTACATACATAAATGACACAATTAATATTAATATATCAATTAATATGTTCCCGTCATTTAAAGACACAGGCACCATGTTCTATTCATATTTTTTTTAATGCAGCTTATAAAACATAAAGTAGGCTTTCAATTGTATTCAATAATAATTTTGTGTCATACATTTAATTGTGTTGTGTATGTGCAGTGTGGGTTACTTGACATTGCCTCTGGTCGGCATATGTTTGTCAGAATATAACTGCCTGTCTAATAAATATTGAGTCACATACAGTTCATGTTAAACACTTGATTCAGAAAAGATTCACTCTTTTCAGCTATTTATTTGATCTTGACTACGACAGTTCCCTTTCTGTGCCATATTTAATGAGGACCGATGAGGTCCATCGTCCCTCCCCTTCTGCCCCACACACTGTAGTAATCAGCACCTCCAGTCTGAAAGCACTTTCTACACGCTTACAGACAGCAGGAGATATGGAGACGTCTGTGAAGCTTCTGATCGTTCTCGGAGCCATCTCAGGTGAGCTCGTACCATTCTAGCTTCAAGTGCAACTCTTCCACGAGGGCACAATTATCCAGGTTGTGCAGCTAGATTTTAAAAACCAGAACTTGGGATGTTGTTCTTAATGCAGCGACTCTCCAGCGTAGGTCACAAAAACTCCAAAGAGCAAAGTCTTTAAATGCAACCTTATTAGAACATACAGAAATGATGCAGCATAGTTACCTTATTTATTTTAATGATAATGATTTTGATTTTGATAGCAATGTCATGCATGCAATCTCATATGTAATTATTAAATGGCTCTTGTCTCGATCAAGCTAGTAGGGTAGTACTGTTATATAATGCTTTCATGTTAAATCAATAATCAGTTTGAGTTACCTTAGATTACACATAACCTTAAATCATCATGACAACAATTGTTGTTTCTCTGTTGCTGTCATATCTGACCCTAGAATTAAATGTTCTTTTAAGGCTTCAGTCGTGGAACCAACGTGCTACCAGACACTCTTACTGGAGCTGTTGGAGGGACAGTGATGTTCAAGACGACACTGCTTCCATCAGAAATACCATTTGTGGTAATAACTTGGAGTTTTTTCGATTTGAGTATAATAACCTCAAGCGAGTTTACGAATGTAACGCGGCCAGGATACAAGGACAGGATCACCCTTTTCAGTTCAACTGCCTCCCTCGAACTCAGGAATCTGACTCTTGGTGATAACGGTGAATACTCTGTCGTCACTGTAAGCAATTCTGCAGGAACAGAAAGAGGAAAATGCAACCTTGTCATACATGGTAAGATCTTCCATGAGTGTTTATTCACAGAAAACCTGCTCTAAATGTTCTTCATTTTAAACCACTGAATTAAATGCTAACATGTGAAATACATGAAAAATCGTGGTCAGATTTACTGTAAATTTCAATTCAACTCGAAGTTCAGCAAAATTTGACGCCACGTGACACAAAGATTCATGCATCATCAAAAATCAATGAATCCTCAAAATCAATCAATGTCAGAACCCCCAGCCAATCAGATTACTTCACATCATTCCTGCAAGTAGAGGCATGAAATTCATATTCAATTCAATTCAAATATGATTATTTGTCTAACTATTCTGATTGTGCACGGAGGCACAATCAGGGTGCAGAGAAGTAGCAGACAATCCAGAACAAGTCCAATCATTGCACCTCCATATCTGAGTCCTGATCCTTTTGCTGCTTACTTCAACTTTCAGAACCAGTCTCTAATGTGGTGCTCACTGCCAGCAGCACAGACTTGGTGGAGTTCAACAGTACCGTCCGTCTGTTCTGCTCCTCCTCTGGACCGTCCCTCTCCTTCCTGTGGATGAACGGCAGCTCTGAGGTTACATCCAGTGACAGAGTTCAGATCACCGATGGAGGTTCTACTCTCACTATAGTCAGCGTGAGCCGCTACGACCAGGGACCATTCAGGTGTCTGGTGTCCAATCCTGTCAGTAACGTTACCAGTGGTCCAGTAAACCTCTCCATCAGCTGTGAGTTACTAATTTATATGTTCACTTGTTGCAAATTCCTCCAAATCCCAGAGATTAACATTTTAAAACTGGCTAAACTGTTTATTGTTGCCTCTTCTGCCTTTTTAATTTTCAGTTGGTCCAGACAAGCTTAATCTGACGTCTCCATCACCAGATTACCTTAGGAAAGGTTCAAATGTTACCCTGTCCTGCTCGGCTGCTTCCAAACCTTCTGCCCAGTTTTACTGGTTTCTGAATGGAGATAAACTGCCTGATACTGGACCAGAGCTCAAGATGGTGAATTTAAAATTAAATCAGAGTGGAAACTACAGCTGTCAGGCCTTTAACCAGAAAACGATGAGATATGAACGATCGCAGCCTTTGGTTATAAATGTACTGGGTAAGTTAAACATATGTTTTAAAGGGAAACGTAAGACTCTGACAACAAAAATACAACTGTTTATAAAATCTTTATAAAACGTTTGCAGCACCAGTCCAATAATGGAAATGGTTCTCAATAAAAATTTACAGTCATGTAATCCAAGAAATACTGGCAGCTGCAGAAAACCCAGTGCTATATTAAATCTGTGTACAGACAATAGATATTTGTTATAATGATGGTATAATTGTACTTGGGCGTTTACACCACCTACTTTCATAGACATGTTTTTTTCTCTCCCACAGAGGAGGTATCAAATGTGACGGTGAATGCAAGCGCCACAGACATGTTGGAGTCCAGCGGATCCGTCCGTCTGTCCTGCTCCTCCTCTGGACCGTCCCTCTCCTTCCTGTGGATGAACGGCAGCTCTGAGGTTACAGCCAGTGACAGAGTTCAGATCACCGATGGAGGTTCTACTCTCACTATAGTCAGCGTGAGCCGCTACGACCAGGGACCATTCAGGTGTCTGGTGTCCAATCCTGTCAGTAACGGTACCAGTGGTCCAGTAAACCTCTCCATTAGCTGTGAGTTACTGTCGTGTCCATCCATGACGTTCTTTGAGTTGTTCTCTCCTATCCATATTTTATTGGTGACTGTATATATATATTTTTGTTTCTCGCTGTAGATGGCCCAGAAAAGATTTATTTGCAACGATCTCCGGAACAAGAATACTATGACGAAGGTGCAGACGTCAGCCTGATCTGCTCAGCTGACTCCAGACCTCCTGCTTTAATCAACTGGCTTCTGAACGGAGACAAGCTGTCTGGTACCGGAGCAGAGCTCAGACTGACAAACATTCAGATGGATCAGAGTGGAAACTACAGCTGTGAGGCCTTTAACAGCAGAACTTTAAGAAACCAAACATCTCAGTCAGTGGCTGTCTCCGTACAAAAATGTAAGTTTCTTCGGGAGCGCAAACTTCGACAAAGCCCTCTTAAAAAAAAACTCAGAGGTAGATCCTGATACCAATCAGCACCAATTTTCATGATGTGCTGGGCTCCATCTTTAGTGAAAGATATACAAAATTAGCACAGAACTCCGTGACTTAAAGCTGAATGCAAATGATTGACTTGACTTGACTTGAATATAGTTATATAGTTTTGTTTCCTCCCACAGCTCAAATCGCCAACGTTGTAATAACTACCAATACCACCGATCTATCAGAGTTCAAAAGCTCCGTCCATCTGCTGTGCTCTGCTTCCGGATCCTTCCCTTCTTTCCTCTGGCTGAATGGAAGCTCCAACAATACAGCAAGTGAAAGGGTTCAGATCACTAATGGAGGCTCCATTCTCTCAATAATTAACGTGACACGCTATGACCAGGGACCGTTCCTGTGCCACGTGTTCAATCATTTCAGTAAAGACACCAGCGAGCCACTGGAACTCTACATAAGCTGTGCGTTACAGTATTGTTCTCGCCTGCTCTGCATGCTAATGCTGCACCATATTCATTGCAGCTGAACACAGTTTAATTGGTGTTTAATTGTTTAATTGGTGACCTGGCTGTTTTGTGTTTTCTCACCCAGTTGGGCCAGAAAATGTGAACTTGAAGCTGTCTCCATCACAAGAACATTACGAAGAAGGATCAAATATCAGCCTGATGTGCTCAGCTGACTCTCGACCCTCTGCCCAGTTTTACTGGTTTCTGAGTGGCGATGAGCTGCCTGATACCGGACCAGAACTCAGGCTGGTGAACGTTCAGATCAGTCACAGTGGAAACTACAGCTGTCAGGCCTTCAACAACAAAACGAGCAGGAATGAAAGCGCTCCGCCTGTCGCTGTCTCCATACAAGGCATGTTTGAGTATGTTTAGATACACGGCTACAAATCCCCTTTTGATTGGGCGCTAATCGCTTTTTGCTTGCTCGCCCACAGCGGCAGTGTCCACTGTGGATGTGACGATAAACAACACGCAGATGTTCGAGTTCAGCTCCGTCAGTCTGACCTGCTCCTCTTCAGCACCATCCCTCTCCTTCCTCTGGCTGAACGGCAGCTCTGAGGTTACCGCCGGCGACAGAGTTCACCTCATCGATGGAGGTTCAAAGGTCGTCATAACTAACGTGACTCGCTACGACCAGGGACCGTTCATGTGCAACGTGTCAAATGGTGTCAGCAGTGTAATCAGCCGACCGGTGAACCTCTTCATCCAATGTGAGTTCATGGATGTTACAAAATCTTAAAAGGCATTTATTCACAGGACTGGCACATCCTCACTAGCATGCAATGCTCATGCTCCATCCCAAATCCTGCTCGCAGATTTTAGACGGGCTTCTACCAGAGTAACACAAGAGCTCACTATGCTTTATGAGCAACAACATGCCACACTATCAGAGATCGAGGCTCATATTTTATAAGTGATATGAAATGTTTGCTCATCCTACATGAATATAGACCAATGTTTATGGAATCTGACACAGTCATGTAGGTTGGAGACCACTGAATTTCATCCGGACTGGATCTGGATTGCGGATACTGTCGAGATCTGGATTTGCCCGTTTACTTATAATGGCGGCTTATTCAAAAAATCATATCTTGTAAAATATGCACTACCATGCAAAATGTCTTCTGGATCTGATCAAGAATGAGGGCAGAAAAAAAACATGACATTTTAACATTAAATGCCCATTTGTGAGGGTTGCTATGGTGACTCTTGCTGCAGGTTGATTTCTGCTCCTGCACAGCTGCGGAGGCATCGTTGAACTGAACGAGACGCACCTGTTACACATCTCACTTAATCAGCTCCTGCCTCTTTGGACCTGACTCTCTGGACAGTTCTCTGCCAGAACGTCCTCTCTGTTTCCTCAGTATTTTCAGGCTCTCCAGTTCCATGCTCTCATGGCAAATTCCCTAGTTCTATCTTTAATGCCTGAGGAGACATATCCAGTTGAGATTGGGGTAAATCTTCATAAGAAAACAATTCTGTTTTGGGACACTTTTAATAATATCTCTTTTATTTGTTAAATCTTCAAAAGCTACGGATCTGGATCCAGAAGAATCTGCCATTACTGAACGTGTGATTTTTGTGAATAACTTCTAAAATGCTAAATCCAATTGCTAAAGGTTTGTTTTCATGGTTAAGGAATCTAAAAGTATAAAGTAATTGTACGTCCATTATTTTTGGTGTAAATCACAGTGTAAGGAGACTGAGCTGCTCGGCGGGGGTCTGCGCTCTCTGGGTGCTTTTCTGGTTTACATTGTTATCAACTCTAACTGCTCATCCTTCTAGTCCAATTCTAAATGGGAAGCCTCTAGTAATGGTATACTGTACATATTAACTTGGTTGTGTTGCAGATGGGCCAGACAACGTGACCATCTCGGGACCTACATTCATACACGCTGGAGATTTCACAATGCTTTACTGCTCCGCTCCGTCTGTGCCACCGGCAGCAGTAACTTGGTTTTTTAATGACGCACAAATGCGTCTCCATGAGGCTGCGTACGTCGTGCCGTCCATCGAGCTCTCTCACGGAGGAACGTACAGCTGCTCTGCTGTGAACGCAGCAACAGGCCGGAATCAGACGGCGAGCCACCAGATAACTGTTACAGGTAGGCGGCAGCAGGAAAACCACCGCAGGAGTATAAATGTCAGTGGCACGTGATTTCAACGACAAACTGCATTTGGGTGTCTTTTCAG
The DNA here is from genome assembly GCF_040956055.1 of Brachionichthys hirsutus. Taxonomy (NCBI): domain Eukaryota; kingdom Metazoa; phylum Chordata; class Actinopteri; order Lophiiformes; family Brachionichthyidae; genus Brachionichthys; species Brachionichthys hirsutus. Next base: position 4,144,735 of record NC_090899.1, read on the forward strand.
AATTGTCCGACTGTTCAATGGCTGCTGCGAGAGCTACATTTATAGCTGCTGGGTGTTGTCTGGGTATTGCAGTAGTCAGTGTAATACTTGTTTACTGTCTGATACGGAGGAAAAGGTGAGGATGAAACGTTTGACCTCTGTTTAAGTTGCATTAATTATTTTGTACATACAGGTATGCAAATATGAGATAAATGGCTATGAATGATGGAATTGTTGGGAATGTTACAAGCAACAGATTATTACATTTTGGTGATCCAGAAAAGCATTGTAGCTTCAACATTTATTCCTCAGTATCTCTGTTGATTATTGATCGATGTTTGCAGAATTTGACACAATCATGTAGGGTGGGGATCTCTATCTTACTGCCAAATTTCATCTGGATTCGATCCGGATTGTGGATATTATTGAGATTTCTCAAATAATGGTGGGTACACTTGTGTCTCGGCCTACTGTGCATTTAAAATTAGAAATAGAGATTTCTAACAAGCGTCATCTCATAGCTGAGTCAATTCCACATCGGAGCGTGTCAACGGATTTGTTCAAACCTTAATACCTGAGGAAACATATCCAGTTGAAATCGGGGTCAATTTTAACAACAAAACAATGTAGTTTTGGACCCTTTCAATAATGTGCTTTTTGTGAATAACTTCTAAACGAGTGATGTCAGTGTGAATCGAATTGCTAAAGGTTTGTTTTCATGGTTAATGAGTCTAAAAATATAGATAAAATAAATATAGGGCCATTATTTTTGGTGTAAATTAAAATAGAGGGGGACTGAGGTGCTTGGCGGAGGTCTGTGCTCTCAGTGCTTTTCTAGAATTAAAAATGAGACATGACTTTTTTTAATTAAAACCTTTTCTGTTAGTTGTGTGTCAACTGGAAAATGAGGGTCTGAGGTTTTACGGTTTATTAGTTTGTAGATTACTTTTTAGATTAGACTACACATTGCACAAAGGTGTATACTTTACTGACTGCTCCGCACAGGCATGACAGTCCAAATGATATTAACTGACGATACCAGTTTAGAGTTTTATGGTCTGTCTGCCTCAGCGATTGAACTTTTAAGCTTAGAATTTCCATGATGGCTCATTGTTGATCTGTTCACATAAATGCAACACACTTACTGCGGACACTTTAGAAAGCCCAAATAAAATTAACAATGCCTTGCTTTTATCATTATAGGTTCAATAGCGTTTATCCAGCTCATCGGAAAGGTCAGTATCCATCTGACCCCAGCTCTTATGGTCAAACATGAATGTGACCCAGTGGATCATGAGATTTAACAAACCCTCTGTTTTATACCATAGAAAAATTAAGTATGAAGGAGAGACGCTCAGATGTGTATAAGATATCACAAAGGGCGCACAGCGACTCGACTTCCTTCGATGGTGAGTTTGAATTAATTTGTTTCATGTCTACGCTTGTATTACTAGTTTTCAGAGTGATTATAAGATCAGCAAAGAACTAAGTGTTTAATGTCTGACAGGCTTGTAAAATATACATGCATAATTAAAAGATTAACATTTCAAAAAAAAAATCCTGTTCATTTGTATCCTATAAAAATGGCATAATTTATAAATATGCAATTTTTAATTCGCAAGTTAAACCGCTGAAAAGATGTATCGTGCTTTTCAGACTCTTACACAGGAGGTCTGCGTGTACTGTACATAAAGCAGAAATAGCATTCAAACCATGTGACAATGTGATGTCACAAATAAAACTGATAGGCCCGCCTCCAAGAAGCTGACCTCGGAATATAAATGTTGTTTTGAATGTATTATAGCATCGAATTCTCAAAATTAATTGTACAGATTGAGACACAAGCATTTATCTGCAAGAACAAAAAGAAAACCACATTTTTTATTTCTTTAATATTTAGATTAATTTACAGAAGTGTTTCAAATACTTCCATTTTGCATTAATACTGTTGCTGAAAACACCAAATCCTCCTTTAATCGCTCGTCGATGTTTCCTCTTACAGCATAAATAAAGAGAAGAAGCGATAGAAGATTTATGAAAGAATAAGACATGGTTTGTTTTTGTTTTATTTATTCACGTCAACCACATTCTGGCTCAGTCAGATGACGGATCCCGAGGACTTTTATGTCAGATACACGGATGCATTGGAACCGTTATGTAACCTGGTTTTACGATAAGTGATTGTTGTGCAAGAATGGGTCTGATATCTGTAATATAGCACGAAATCTGTAAATATTAATTCAGAGATAGCTATTTATTTAGATTGTTTGCCACAAATCAAGTGAATGAACACGTCATGTATGCTGTCCCTGGGTTTATTCAATAAACATTTTATGTAGACTTCTTCTATCACCATTTCTGTCACTAAATTGGGTTAAAAAGGGGAAATAAAAAAGTTTTTAGTTTTCATTATTTTACGGTTATCAATTTCATCAACATTTATCTTCTATTGTTTATGGGAATTCTTTGAGCTGCATTAATTGTATGAAAACTGCAATACAAAATATTTTTTGTTAATATTTAGTTCTAGTTTCATGAATTCACCCTAAACTCTGTTGAATGTTAAAAACAAAATATCTCAGTACTTTGAAATGATACAGAAGTCGTCAGACTTGTTAATAATTCTTGCCTGACTCCATAAAGTGATGTTCCAACACTCATAATTCATGTGATTAATGCTTAATGACCCTCATGCACAGAAAATAAATGGACTTTGTCTGTTGCTTATTTGTCCCTTAGAAGTGATTGAGGCGTCTTTAGAAGGCAGTCTAATCCGATGAGAGGTGAGATCTTATCTTTACTGTTATCAAAACAAGACTTCTGCAGAAGTAATCATTCATCCATACTGGTCACCAACATGTCAGGCCAAGGACGGGTTTACTGTTGGTCAAACTGAAAATGTTATTCAAGTTATTATTGAGAAAAATGTGGATATAGGAAGTACCTTCAGTGAAAATACATTTGAGCAAAAATTCTCAAATATTTGAATGCATTCAGTAAACTAGTAAAAACACAGTACAGAAATAATAATGGTATATGTAAAAAAAGAACTCCAGGTTAAATTAGCTTTTGTTTAAATATTTGATTATTCAAATCATGCCCAGGTCTCATTTCCAGGTTTTCTCAGTCTGTTTTGAAAAATTACTCAGTGTGCAGATCATTTTCAGCCATGAATTAATTCTAGTATTTGCTCCATTTCATTTCCTCAGAGCTCTCAATATTCAGAGGTAGTCAAATCAAAGAGGATGAAGTGATGCGGTTGAATACTAAATTTACCAGATTATTGGATTAGATCATGGTGGAATCTGTACACTGTACACATTCAACCCAAATTTGTATGTAAAATGTCAACGACTTAAATGACGGAGGAACTCTATATTCTGTTGTACACACCAAATAATAAGACACACAGACGCACAAATGTCATCCAAAATGACTTTTGTAATCAGATCTGAGGACTATCAGCACTTTGCCATCTTAATGTTTTCAGATTTGGTGATTCAGGTGAGTAAATTGACTAAAGCTCGAGGATTTTACGAGATGCAAAACAGTGTCTTTACTCAGCTGTAAAATATTAGCCCAGTAAACACTGACTGATAAGACTATGTGGAAGCTACACTCTGTTGAGGTCACATGCTACATAGAGAATCTCTTCTGGTGAAGAAGTAAAGCAAAGTGGAATGTAAACGTCCGTTGGGCCTTAAACGTTAAAGTGCTTGAAGAAAACCGTTGATGTGGTAGAAAGTGTAACTTCTGTGGGAAGGGAATGGAGCTCGGTGGTAGAGCGCATGCTTTGCAGGTACGATGCCCCTGGTTCGATCCCCGGCGTCTCCACGTTAGGTTTTAGAGCCTATAGGTAACTCAGTAGAGCATCAGAGTGTTGAAGACCATGTTTGTGTCGGAAGTCTTTTGATGCTCAGCGGTTTGGGAACTGGAGGGTCACCTTTTAAATCCCAGCCCAAATTATAAATATGTGTACCGACTGGGGTACTGGTGGGGTACCCTTGAGCAAGGCACCGACCCCCTCAACCTCAACTCCTCCGGGGGCGCCGGCCATGACGGCACCCTTCTCCGTGGGCTATAGGGCCCCTGCATATACAGTATATAGATGCATGTGTCAATTGTTAGAGGGGTCTACATTTTCTGTAGAAATATAATATAATTAGAAATATAATGTAGAAAAAGATAACATTGTATTTTGGAGTTTTCTAAAGAATAGAAGAACTCCTGGATTGTTTTTCTCTCTTTCTTTGAATGCTCTTTGTTTCCTTGCAATTGATCATCATAAAATATAGTACTATATATCATCAGAAACAGAACTATAATCTAAAAAAGGCATTTTGTATGTGAACAATTTGTCAAAATGTTAGAAGTGCATGGCTTTATTTTTCCAGAACTACTCCGATTTCCGTTAAGCAACGCCGGCGCTATTGACAAAGTTACGGTATTGAAAAGGGGGGTTTTGTCTAAATGTAAACTCGTCTGTCTGCTGAACAGAACTCTGACTACATACCATTTAACAACTTGGAGAGTAGCCCAAGAATCCATTCAGAGCTCATAAAACTTGCAGGGATGTAGCATGACACCATATGTTAAGAATGCATTTTTTGGTTTCTGTATTAAACCATAGTTGTGAAATAAGGCTCTGTGTATGGGACAAACTTGATTTAGCCTCACTGGGTAAGGTTTTAATAAATGAGCAGCATTAGTTTGATTTTGAAAGAGGTTAAAAGAACAAAAATAACCTAAACATTAACTTCTTGGGTGTCACAAGTTGAAATGATTTAAAGGATCAGAAAAAATACTTTTTATTGCATTGTTTTTTGAAATGAAAATAAAATCACTTAGCAGTATACAAAACAAATAAATTCACTGAAAAGTTTATTAAAATAGGAAGAATTAAAAGAGAAAACAAAATGAGAGACAATTTAATATCAACTTCAAAATGACTTTATGCTGGAGTCACCTGAAGGTGGATTTGTGTCTCCTGGAAGTCTTTGATCCTCCTCTTTAAGGAATGCTACGGCTCACTGCTATTTCCTGATAACAAACCCAAAACCACTCACTGAAACGCTCGTAAAACCCCGTGCCTCTCACCGTGACTCAGCCGCCGTCAGCATAGTTCAACTGAGTTACTTTACTAATGGGTGAGTGTTGATGATCAGCCGGTTAAAGGATCATTACTTTTGGACGCTGGCTCTTATCAGGAAGGGCAACTGTTTCCTTGTGCATTTCTTAATTAATGCACGACTAATCACAGTTCTACTTTTATATACCAGTTTTTAGATATTATTGATCAGCTTCAGCTCAGTAAGGAAATCTGGCTGCATTATTTAACGTCAGATAAACCCATTACCTGGCTATTCCATTTAATTGCCGTTAGCCAAAATTAGACACTGTCTGGAGGTAAATTTAATAATGATTGTACCGGTAACTGGCAAAATGTAAAAACAACAATGTTGTGAAATTGAATCCTTTGCCAGTGACTCAGAAAAAATATTCCATTGCTCCCAAAGTTTCCAGTTTACACTTTGTGTTGTAGAGTTGTTGTCCTTTAAATACTGCCTGACAAGAATAGAATGACTCACACCTGAGTTGAGGTAATCCCTAACTGACCCGCGGGCGTTCTGGTGTATGGACACAGTGGCTCGTAAAGCGTGCTTTACCTTTTTATTACTGAGTGAGGGGCCGGAGCTGTGCAGACGGTAAAATTCCAGGAGCACCCGTGACCCTCCTTATTTTTCACTTTGGAGAGGAGGCGATGTCACAGACGTCCTTATTCACAGAGGACAACATGCTGAGGTCTGCTGCTTGTGTGCTTCTCGTCTTATCAGGTAACACACAGAAATAAACTGCATGAATTTTGTTTCGTTGTATCAATTATCAGGATTAAGGCCACGTCACTCCTGGAATTATATTTATATTTGTTCTGTTTATTGAGGTATCTGTGCTGGTGAGGGCATCTTACCGCTGGGGCCCCTGAGTGGAGCTGTGGGAGGTGCGGTGGAGTTCACCACCACCCTGAGACCTTCAGAAAACCCATTGCTGTCAATAATATGGAACTTCAAAGGGGTGAGCATCGTAATCTCCAATGTCAATGCCACTGGGCCCGGATATGAAAACAGGATCTTCTTGCATCGAGCCACTGGGTCCCTGGAGCTCAGAAGCCTGGTGGAGGAGGACACCGGGGAGTATTCCGTCACCATTATAACGCATGATAATGTGCAGAAACAGGGAAGAATCACGCTGAATGTCTACGGTGAGTTTACAGAATAAAAAATGCATTTACATCGATTATTTTTGCATCCTTTGTGTCAGTTTCTTTTGTCAACCGTTCCGTTAAATTCATGCTTTTACGGTCCTAACAGAGCAAGTAACTGGAGCCGCCATCCGCAGCCCAGAAGCCATCTTGATAGAGGACGAGAGCTCCACCAGCCTCAGCTGCGAGGCCTCTGGCACCGTCACCAACAGGCTGTGGATGAAGGATGGCCGGCTTCTCCGTCCGAGCGACAGAGTCAGTCTCTCTATTGACAACAGGACTGTGTTCATACAACCCGTTCACAGCTCCAGCCATGGAACCTATCAGTGTAGGGTCGGCAACCCGGTCAGCACCGTGACTGTGTCCTACAACCTCACTGTGAACTGTGAGTATCTTCACCGCAGGCCTCAAGACTGGGGACATTCATTAAAAAAAATTTTTTTTAAACATTTGTTGAAATCATTAGAGAACTGTCTACAGCCGGTTTCCATTTACTGGAGAAAGTATGAAGAGTAGTTTTAACCTTTAACCAGCCTTAACATTGGCTATTTTCTCTACGCAGTTGGACCACACAACGTATCGATTAGGGGACCGTCACCAGCAACTCCAGGCAGAAGAGTGACGCTGCAGTGTATAGCAGACTCTGTCCCACCAGCAAACTTCAGCTGGACTTTCAACGCAAATGAGACGCACGTTAACAGCTCCATGTATATAATCGAGAGGTTCGGGGACAAAAACGCTGGGAACTACACCTGCACCGCCAGAAATATGGTGACCATGATGGAAAGCTCTACATTTCTGAATCTAAGAGGTAAGATTTAATTCACGTGATCTATTTGCCTATAACATAAATTTATGGTAATTCAATTGTTTTTGTTATTCCATGAAGCGTCCTGCACTGCCCCCTGCTGGTCCTTCCTAGTGCTGCTGATAAGTGAGCTGACTCGGAGCTTCTTTGTGTAAAGGGCAGTAACAGGTAAGAGGCATAAAAATAAAGAAATAATCTTCATTATTGTGCAAATCTAACTGAATATTTATTGCATATCACCATACTAATATACGGAAGCTTATTGCATTCACTGAAGAAGAAAAAAAATTCGGTTTTCCTGAATTTATGAATTAATGAGATAAATCCTTTCTTTCCTGTTTTTAGAGGTATTTTTTTCCATTTTTCTGAAATAATGAGATAAATTAATGCTAAATATATTTTTTTATGTTATTAGAGGTAATTTTTTCTGTTTTTAGAGGTAATATTTTTCTGTTTTTAGAGGTAATTTTTTTTTCCAGTTTTTAGTGGTAATTATTTTTCGGTTTTTAGAGCAAATATTTTCTTTTCTGTTTTTAGTGGTAATATTTTTCTGTTTTTAGAGGTAATCATTTTTCGGTTTTTATAGCAAATTTTTTCTTTTCTGTTTTTAGTGGTAATATTTTTCGGTTTTTAGAGGTAATCATTTTTCGGTTTTTAGAGCAAATTTTTTCTTTTCTGTTTTTAGTGGTAATATTTTTCGGTTTTTAGAGGTAATCATTTTTCGGTTTTTAGAGCAAATTTTTTCTTTTCTGTTTTTAGTGGTAATATTTTTCGGTTTTTAGAGGTAATCATTTTTCGGTTTTTAGAGCAAATTTTTTCTTTTCTGTTTTTAGTGGTAATATTTTTCAGTTTTTAGAGGTAATCATTTTTCGGTTTTTAGAGCAAATTTTTTCTTTTCTGTTTTTAGTGGTAATATTTTTCAGTTTTTAGAGGTAATCATTTTTCGGTTTTTAGAGCAAATTTTTTCTTTTCTGTTTTTAGTGGTAATTTTTTCCGGTTTTTAGAGGTAATCTTTTTCGGTTTTTAGAGGTAATTTTTTCAGTTTTTCTGAAATGTTGAAATAATTCTGTAGGCCTATTTATTTTAGGTCTAGTAATGGCTGCCGTAGATCTTGCTTGTTCTATTCGCTTTTATTTTCATCTTGGTTTAAGACACTGGGAAATACTCTGCTGTCTGAGTATCCTTGAAGGGATTGTTCTCAGTTTATCGACTTTGCGTAGGCACCTCAAGTCTATGCGGTTGTTCAGAAGAAAGTGCCATTCTGATTTGCTGGATACTGCGCTGTTTCTTCAGGAACAGATGGATCAACATGGCATGCTCCATGGATATAAGATGATGCACCAGAAATGCCTTCAACATGGCTTTGTTGTTACTCAGGAAACAATTAGGCATTTGTGTTCACCTGCTACACTGCTCAAAATATCCAATCTGTGGGCAAACGAGGGTGAAGGCTGCAAGCAGCATCGACATGCTTCTTCGGAAAATAGGGCTTGAAGTTATCTCATAAATTCAGGAAAACCAAAACTTTTTTTTTTTCTTTAAGTTATCTCATAAATTCAGGAAAACCGAAACTTTTTTTTTTTCTTTAAGTTATCTCATAAATTCAGGAAAACCGAAACTTTTTTTTCTTTCTTGAAGTTATCTCATAAATTCAGGAAAACCGATTTTTTTTTTTCTTCAGTGAATGCAATAAGCTTCCGTACCTAATATGCAATGCGTTATGATTTATTCTTAGATTCACCAGATGGGGTTTGCTTATAACTGGAGATCCCTGATTCAACTCCAATCTGGGATGAATTAAAAAGCACTTTTGGCTGAAATGGACTGAATTCTTATTTTCTACTGAATTGTAAATTTGTCTTTGCATTCACAGACATGCTTAAACTGAACTGCTAATGATAAGAATAAAAGTGAAACAACTGAATATGTAATGACAACTGTTTCAAGTATTTTATTGTTTTTCTATATAGCAAAGTTTGTAAATGCATATTGGCATCTTCTATTGCTCAAACAAATTAATTATAATTAAGTTAATTCTTCAAAATTATGTGCTAATCTCACTGAAGGAATGTAAACATTGAGTATTAATTTGACCAAAAGTGAATTAAAACGTGTTTTTAATACTGTAATGTAAAAAATACTCCACTACACTCCAAGAATGTCATTGGGTTAAGAATATTGTTGTTTTGACAATAAAATGTACTTTTGGCATATAAGAATGTGTTATTGAATTATTAATTATTACTGGTGAATAAGTATGAAACATAAATGGTGATCCTCGGCTTAGAATATAAAAATGTAATCACTACCATCCTTCGCCACCTGAGGTCGCTGCTCCACTGCTGGAGTTACAGAAAATACAAAGCAGAAGTTGGACCTGGTCTTGTCCGCTTCTGTCATTGGTCGGAAGGATCGCCTGAATCTGTCTTTGACGTTGTTTTCAACCCGGTTAGGAGAGATGAGGACATACTTTACGCACCAGCGACTCTCATAACTTATTCGGTAAGTTTTCTGATGAGTAAAATGGCACAACCATAAGATGCTAAAGCATTTAGATCCTATTTCATTTAACGCTTTAACAATATGGATAATATGCTGTGTGGAGTTCATGTGAGGAGAGCTGAAACTGTTTTTCGATCTACATGCTGCATATTATTTAAAGGCGCAAACTGTTTTTTAGTTTTTTTTCTTATCAACTTCTCTGTAGGGTCGTTCTTCTGCAGTCACTCTTTTTTATTCTCTCTTCCTCTTTGGAAATAATAGTTTTAGCTCACATCGTCACGTTTAGATTTTTCTCCAGTTTCCTGCTGCGTGTTTCGACAAAAATCGATTCTGCGTCCGTGAGACTTTTCCTCTAACAATTTGTTCAAAGCTGATTACATTTACAAGGTATTGAACTTTGAAATGATGATTAACTTTGCATGACTCATCCTTATTTAGTAATTAATGATTAGTTATATCTCTGATCTCTGAGTGGCATTTTAATGTATTTCTGCAGCCCTTGATTTTTAGTTTTTTTTTTGTTTTCTGCAGTCACAATGAGAGTTTTCTCCAAATCATACGTCATGCTACTGAAGATGACGTACATCGCATTACTCCCAGGTAAGAAAGATTATTTTATTGCCTGCATGGCTTCAAATATATAATCTTGCAGTTTTTCACAGTCGCTTTGGTGCTATTCTCAGATCAGAATGAAAATTCTCATAACTATTAGTTCAACCTCCACAACATTTTGTCATTTGTGCACACCATATGAGCAAATAGCAAATGCTTTTGGACACGTATCCGTTGCTTTCAAGCAATTCTCTGCTGTTTTATAACATTATCATTTCCTTATGTCATGTCATCCTAAATTAACTTTACTTGTGGATGCTGAATGGTTGTTCCCAATAGTCTTCATTTCATTGCTTGAGTCATTACATACAAAATTGTTTAAATAGTTATCAAATTATGTTACGCAAATTGCATATCTTTCTTTATGGGCAAATGGCCCTGCTAGCAGCCATGGATGCAGCATCTGATGACATCACAGCAGTCATGCCACTTGAGAAAAACTGTAATTTGATCCAAAATATTGTCCAGCAGCACATCATACGATTATATGAGAATGTTTAACATTTAAAAAATGTAAAAAAATTCTAAATAAATCCACATTCCCATTTGAAGAATGTAACAGAGTAATTGCTCAAAATGGAATCAACTTCCACACTGAAACAAAGCTGATGACATGAGCTTCTCCGTTGTGAAACATCCCCTTTAACACAATTCAGAGCCTGTAGCATGACTTCTCTATTATATATCATGTCATCATAAGATTTTAAAGCCACATTCTTACTCAACACTTACATTTTTTGGCAGTTCTTGAGCCTCAAGAAATCAGAATGCAGCCTGAAGTGGTTGGATACCTCGGCCGTGACGTTACCCTGCCGTGCCAGTTCATCCCAGGCCCACAAAAAGACAATATAACTCAGCTACAGTGGGAGTTTAAGCCGCTGGACGGAGAGAAGATCCTCATTATTGTTTTCAGTTATATCAATGGAGTAAACACTCCTGAAACATATCTGAAACAGAGATTGAAGCTTGAGAAACAATCTTTGACGATTGCAGATGTTGAAATGAAAGACGCGGGGTCGTTCACCTGCAGCATCGCAGCCTTTCCCAGTGGTTCACTCGAAGGAACCACCGCCCTCGTTGTTCACGGCGAGTAAATGCAACTTTTCACGTGTCTCATGTTAAAAACAACGTAATCTCAGACACACAATCATCGCTGTTGCGTTTCTTTCCCCAGAAGAGATGCCGTTATCGGCAGGGATCGTTTCTGCTGTAGTGATTTCTGTCTTACTGCTGTTAGGGATCCTGGCAGCCATAACTTACCTCATCTTCATCAGAAGGTGAGTGTGTCACTGATGTTCATGTGTAGAAGTACATACGCCGCTTCATAACACAATCTGATCGATGATAAAGGAAGGAATTTCTTTTTTGAGATCAAACTATAAAAAAAAACTTTTCGTGTCATTTTAAACATTTGATTTATTTATTTTATTTGTCCCAAGTTTTGATCATCAAACAAATATTTAAGATAGCATTTATACTCTAAGTCTTTGTAAATACATTGATTTGTTTATTGATATTAAATTCAGTTGATACAGTATAAAGAAAATCTTATGACGGTCTGCAGATTATCCTCAGAGAAGGTAAACCGCTCTACAGCCGTTCTCAAGAAGATAAGAACAAAAATACAATATGTGTACAGTCCCATAAACATTTTGTGCACTTTGCGTTTACTTATGAACATTAACAATTGGCTATGTTTTAGCATTTTTGACCGGACTTTTGGACAGGCATGTAATAACGTTGCACTTTTCTTTACTCAGAGTTTCGGTCAGGCATCGTGTCTGCATAGGTATGAAAGGAATCAGATCCCTTACTCTACTTGTTTCAGTTCCTTTGACTAAAGTTAATTCCTGCATTTTAGATACCAGAAGTCCAGATATGGATGTGAACGAGCCATCTGCTATTGCAAGAGAGGTGAGCTCAGAGCCGGTTTGAAACCGTGTCACTGAATTGTACTTAAATACATTAAACATGGTGTTAATCTGATAAGAGGTCATCAAATCAACACAATGACACGACGAGGTCTCCACTTTAACATATTCTCACACTAACACAGGATGTGGTCTACTCTGAAGTCAAGCACCAACCATCCAGAGATGCTGCATCATCATCCAAAGACAAGCGCACGGGCACTGCACGTCCTGATGATGTCACGTACTCTGAAGTGGTAGTTTTACCTCGACAAATGTGAAATGTGTGATTAAGCAATGTTTTGGTGCTTTCTGTAAGGCGATGATGGTTGGACAATGTCATAGAAAGAGGGCATATTTAAACTTTGACGTGATTGGCTATCAGGAGAACATGGCAGGTTGCATTAAAATGGATAACAAGGCTCTTCATCAGGATGGCGGGAAAGTGTTTGTGATATAGAGAGCATGCGCAGAGGTATCATGCTAATCATGATTGTCTCTAACATGATTTGTTCCTACTTGTCAATGTGTTTTAATTAACAAACACTTTGGATGTAATCAACAAAACGGAGGAGAAATCAAGCTATCGAGGTAAAAATGTCTCACCCAGCACATGAGCCCAACTATTAAACAGAAAAGAAAGAACATAAATGACACTCTGCATCGTGTTGCTGTAGTTTTCGTCAGAAGATATTGCCTTCCACGCCGTGCAGCTGTTAGCCGGCGAGAGTCTTCATTGAGCCACGTTCAGGGTTGGAGCTGCTGAGCATGAAAGAGGAAGCCGGACGACGTTGTGGTCGCACTGCTTCCATTTTTTACCATGTTCTTCCCTAAATCTGTTTATTTGCATGTCATGATTAGTTTTTATATATATATATATATATACACAGTATATATCGGGGTGGGAAGATACACAATGTCTATGGTCAAATATTCTACACAAAAACAAATAAACAAACGAAACACGTCACCGAAGGACAGATTGCACATTTTTATTCCAAAAGACATTGGTGTGTCTATAGGTTTGAACAACAGGGCAATCTTTCCAAACGTCACCTTGACACCTCCCATCCCACACCCCTTCACCACCAATCGCGTCGTAGCATCTCTTGCTCTTCAGTAGGAAGGATAACGCTCTAATCATGATATTCACCGTCCGTTTTCAAAATCCATCGAGTACTAGTATAGAAATATGAAAACAAAACAAAACAGAAACAACAGAAGCGTAAAAAGAAGAGCTTTGTTTTGTGGAGTGACCGTTTTGACACACCACTTGATTTGTTTTGTGACCCTCCCTTCCCTCCCTCTTGTTATACTGACAGCATTCTAGGCTTTTTTTTTAGGGTAAGTGCCCTCCTCTTGCCTCCCAGCAGAGATGTTTTACAGCTAATACGAGCTTTCAGAGGTGCTTTAAAGCTGTCCATGGCCACGGTGCCGTCAAAACTGATGCTTCAGGTACACAGTCAAAGAAGACATCAAAGAATAGACAGCATTTAGACAACGAGGACATCAGAAATCAAAACACTGTGACCGTCTGTACTTTATAGTTTGTGTGTGAGTGCCTTGACTGCGTTTGAAGGGTTGTCTCTTGTTGCTTTATAACAAATCCAGGTCTGCTTCTGCTAACGGTAATTATTCCCAGTAAGCGCCTCGTGTGAACACACAAAGTTTTCATTTACTATCTGGAGCACAACATTGTCGACACAGAGAGATGCTTAACTCTTCACAATGCTGCAATAACAGAAGCATTTTGTCCCCAGCAGAAGTGCAATGGCCTGAACTGATGGTTTTCCATATTGTCCATGTTGAAGTACTGCTGAATGTGGATCCAGTGAGCAGCCACGGCTTTGTGCCTCTTTTCCTCCTGCTGCCGCTTCATTAGAAATAAAACGTTCATGTGTATTGGAGGAGATGGGGGCGGGGGGGGCTGTCAAGAGACCAGGGCTGTGGATCAAATTGGGGAATCAACAAATAAAGCCAGGGTGAAATGGGAAAAGTAATACTAAAACTTTGAAGAGGCAGGAAACACCATCATGAATTATTAATCAGTTGCTGAAAAGCATTACATTCATGAAACATGTTGAGAAAGTCAAACTACTGAAAGACAAACCAGCAAACACTGAGCCATAACGTGGGATTTTCCTACACTCAGATTAGCAAGGGGATTGCATCTGAAATCCGAACCCGAATCTAATCTGAGCTGTCTCTCTTGTGCACGTGGACATCACTGGAAGCAACTTCAGTTGGGACTGATAAGATGATACATCTGCCCACAAACAAGCAATGATTGAGGTAATGGTGCATAAAACGAAGGAGGCTTAACGAGGTTGCTCATATTGCTTCTTTGTTTTTTTTAATCTTGTTAGCAGATCCAAACGCCCATTGTTACCTTCTCTCCCCCCCCCCCCCCCCCACCTGTTAGCAGCACTTCGGTTTATGCTTTTATTTTGAAACTTTTTGTCACAAATAGCTGTGGCTTTTGGCAAAAAATGTAATTTATGATAGCGCTCCACGACGCTTTGATGAATGATTGTGGCTTTAGTGCTTTCATTTAATTTATTGACAGTATGAAAAATATAGAATTGCACCAGCTTATATATTTTATATCACAATCATTCACTAATTGGTTCAGCTCTCACAAAGGCTAGCAAATAACAAGCCAACGATCAGGAGCGATTATTGATTATCTTCAGGCAAGAAATGCAGCCAGAGACGAGTGTCGAGAGACTGACCATAGACGATCAGCTCTACTTCCTGAGCCACTGCCCGGTGATGTGATCAATAAAGCCCGCTTCAATTTTAGTTCCGCATTGCTTGATGGAAATCTCTATGGCATGCTCTGAATAATCACCAGTATTAATAGGAAGTTAGAAGGCTAAAGAATGCTAAAGACAAGTCAATTATTATGATCAAAGGCTGTGCATATGAAAACGGTTGCATTTGTCTCAGTAGCCGCACATTAACATCACAATTAAGAGAAACCGGATGATCTTCCCAGCAGAGTGACAAGCGTGTGTTTCTTCTAAATATGCTTATTAGCGCGGCTGCCTGTTTTCAAACCCCTCGTGATCGAGTCCCCGAATGCATGGGGAGTAATTAGAGCGCGAGACAGTATTGACAGGGATGTGTTGAGGCTTTCACTCTGGCAGGAGCCTCTGATGCTAACAGCCAAGTCTGTCTGCGAGACAGAAAGAGGGCAAGAAGTCACAGCTAAAGTTGGCACAAGTCACAAACCCCTTAATAGATGCCCAAAATGAACAGAAGAGTACAGCTTTGGTTGTCTATCTGGACGCTCTTTTAGTCTCTCTATTTCATGCCATGTGAAAAGAGATTGGGGGGGGGGGGGGGATAAAGGCTTGGAGAATGTTATCCAGGATAACGACTGACATCAATTTCACATTTCAAAGAGTCTTCCTCTCTCTCTCTCGTTCTTTCAAGGCTTGTCTGATTATCCCACATTCGGAAAAGGCTGCTGTTGCTGGTTACGTGTTTCTCCTCGCTTTGAGTAGTCACACACAGACTTGAAGGAATTACAATTTGTTTCACACACACACACCGGCACAGTGTAAGGAAAGGCAGGCCAAATGCTACTGTTCACATTACATTGTCTGGAAGTTGTGTCATCCACCTTCCCAATAGTATCCAAGTTAATAAATGCTTTCAGTTGCTGGGAGGGACACAAAACACGATTAGCTGTAATTTTACAATCCACCATATTGTCGTATATAGTCTGCGTTTAATTCCCACTTTTAACAATTGTAACAAAACAAGACAAAAACAAAAAAAACAACAGGAAATAATTTGCTGAAGTCTTTTAGTTGCTTAGTTTTAAATCACATACGGATATAGCTTGACCTCCACAAGGCTTCGCTGTACTAGAGGGGTTGGCTTCCAGGAAAGTGTCTGTGGAAGAAAACCACTGCCCACAGACGTATGGGTGAGACGAGAGGAAAGTAACGAGAGACGAATGTGTCCAGTGGACATCATCATCACGTCATGTGAAATTCAGGTTCCATCCATCATCTCACAGCGTGCTTGTAGCCCCTTCTTAAGATGTAGGCCTGAAGCTCAGCTGGAGGAAAGTGCTTTTTATATTTAATCACCTTTTAAAGGTCATCTCATCCTCAATCAGCTGACTTTGTGGACGTTTTTCCTCCACCTCTCCCGTCTTTCGTACGGAAACGAGCAGTGTTCTCTCTCAGCAGCACAAATCCCCCCCCCCCCCCCCCCCCCCACCCCAAAAGTCCTCTCACCTGCTTCTGGTCTCAGTCCTGCTCATCCAGTAGGTCTGTGCTGTTGCTGTTCTGTGGAGGTGGAATAGGTCGCGAGGCATGAGGTGGAGGGCTGTGCTGTAGACGTCCTGGGCTGGGCCCCCCGCCACCCTCACTGTCTGTGTTGGATGAGGAGGCGGCCGGGGGCAGGGGTAGCCTGGGTAGGGGCGCTGATGAAGGTGGTCTTCTCATTGTGGTTGATGCTATGCTGCTGTTCGATCTCAGGCTCTGGATCCTCCGGCACTCCTGGCAGATTCGCACGTGAGAACAGCTGCGACTGGGGAGTATGATCGGGGTAGGTGCAGGTGGAGGTGGAGGTGGGGTGATGTTGGCCCCTAGTGGATCATCTAGGAGTCGCTGTGGCCCAGGTCCCAGATCAGCAGACCCCACCCCTCCGGCGCCACCTCCTCCGCCTCCAGCGCCTCCTGTCAGTGGACCAGCTCCACTGTAGAGCTTGCCGTTGCTTAGGCGCATCTCCCTGACCAGGCGCAGCGGGCGAGGGGCCCCCAAAGCTACACGCGTGGGGTGGCGCAAGGCCGCTGCGCTGCTGAGGGGCCGACGGCGTCGCATACGGGAGCTCTTCTTACAAGAGACGGCGTTTCGGAACTCCGTAATCATCTCCTGACAGACAGACACCTGAAGGAGAAAGGGGGAGGAAAAGACGGAAGGGAAGGAGGGGAAAAAAAGATAGGGTGGGGGGGGGCACAGACACGAAGTAGGCAGGCAGCAGAACAAGTGGTAAGGCATTACATAAATAGGAGAGCAGAGGGAAAACAAGGAAATCAAAAGGAACAGCAAAACAGGAAGGAGTGATGAGGGGATGGGGGGGGGGGGGGGGGGTGAAGATGGACAGAGATGGGAGAATATCCAAGGAGCAGAGAGAGTTATTACAACCCATACACACAAAACACACAAATGTTGTTTAGAACAACGGCACTATGCAAAGACAGGCAGCCCCGCAAAACTCAAGTGCACGTGTACACACGGTGCGACAGCTGTGCACGCCTCCACACAATCACAGTGACACTCTCATTCCGGTATAATGACCATTTTGTCATTTGTACACATGACAAACAAAGTGCATCAGCAGAACAAACATATACATTCTCGGTGAAATCATAATAAAAAGTCATGTGCTCACATAAACAGAAACAGTAGTCGCTGTCAGAGGGCAGACACTGATGAGAGGACGTGTGTGTTTGAGAGAGAGACAGGCATGACGTGAGTAATCCAAGAAATGCAAACGAAGAATACCAGCAGACATGTGAGGCATGTAAAAGAAGACACAACATGACATTTAATGCCGGGGGAAAAAAGATCACACTATCTCTTTATGCAAGCAAATATTGCCATTTCTCAATATTGCTTATCCATACCATCGAATTTAGCTCACAAACAAAGGGCCATTCTGGTAAACAGCAAACATTTAAAGTGGCCAGTGAGTTCAAAGCACCAGGACATGCAAAGTGAAAGCAAAGTCTCTATTTGTTGTATACATTTGGGACATTACAGCAGTTCAGGATCACATACGTAACATTCCTCTCATGTCACATGCACGTGTTCAACCTCAAAAGTTAGAGCACACAAATAGAAGCGAAAGATGAGAATCGACTCGTTCTCTCGCGCACGCGCACACACACAAAACAACAAAATCAGAAGGGCTGGCGGGATGAAACGGGAACCTACTGGGGTGTGTCCGTGGGGTCGGCGAGGGCAGGTATGGGGGCATACCTCATCGGTCTCTGCGGCGCGGCGCGTCGACCATACGAACTCCATGATGGCCACAAACACGGCAATAATGAGGCCACAGATCAGCACCACAAAGATGCCCCCAATGTTCTCCATGCCCAGACCTGAAAGAGGTCAGACGCGGGTAAACGGCAGGAACCAAAGCCGGACGACGTCTGACAAAATTCTGTCTCGTGAAAGAAACTTGGAACAGGTCAATGAAGCTGAAAATACAAGCAGGAAATCTTTTTTTTATAATTATTATTATTAAACCAAAACA
Source organism: Brachionichthys hirsutus (assembly GCF_040956055.1). Taxonomy (NCBI): domain Eukaryota; kingdom Metazoa; phylum Chordata; class Actinopteri; order Lophiiformes; family Brachionichthyidae; genus Brachionichthys; species Brachionichthys hirsutus. Next base: position 4,163,084 of record NC_090899.1, read on the forward strand.
TTTTCAAAATAGGTTTTCATCGAGGGAATAAATGCTGAGGCCTTTTGCGTCGACTTGGAAGCAGAAATGCATTTAACACATACATGAACAGTTGTACTCACTGTAATAACAATCCTATTACTCATCAACTGAGACAAACATTAGGAATGGTAGGTTGTGCTAAGGACCCTTCAGAAGGGCATTAAGCAGTAGCTGGATTACAGGAAGAGCAGTGGACAATTATTGGGCAAATTGCAGAGAAGGCGGGCCAAGGAGACAAACTGCTGTGGTCGACTGACCCTTGGCACGGTGGTCCTCCTCCTTAGGACACTGGCCTCCCTCCCACCACCTCCTCTTCAGTATCTCCAGCCTGTTATTCTCCTGCAGCTGGAGGATGGCCAGCGTGATCTCATCTCTGAACGGAGACCCTGGTAAATGAGAGTAAATCAGGATGAGAGCAAGTGGACTAGGTTGGCAGCGAAAGAGCTCAAACAAGAGAGGTTACTGTTTCAAAGCACAAGGAGGGGAAACGTGAAATAAGGAAAGCATCAGTAAAGGAATAACAGGAGAAAACTCTCAATGGCTACAAGTGAGAAATAGTCTGAAAGAATAACGATAGGATTAGTGAGAGATAAAGAGTGAGATTACATCCAGAGCCAGCGGCGCAGCAGCTGGTCAGATAGGATTGAAGTGTGCCATGCAGGAAATGGAATAGAACGGAAAGATTTTAGCCAGAAATTGGAAATAAGTTTCTATTTTGAGTTCCTGACTCCTGAAACGTATCACTATCAGTGAATAAGAATTAAAATAGGTTAAGATTACAGTAGTTATTAAATATCAGTTCATTCAAGCTATTTCTAACACGTTCTTTGCTTAAAGCATCAGTAGTAGTACTATTACCCAGTGGCATGCCGATGCCATAGCCCTTGGTGTCCAGCAGGCCCCCTATCTGTGTGAGATTACAGTTGAGGCCGCGGTGGTACTCGTTCATGGTGCTCTCCATCAGGAAGGCGTACTTGGAGCCGACCACGCGGGCGATGCCCTCCTCGGTGCTTTTCACAAATACACTGGGCTGCTTGGAGTTCATGTAGTTCCACATCCGCTGGTAGGTCTGGTAACGAGAATTCTGCAGGAGAAAGGGATCAACAATGGGAATTAATCACGGGTTCCAGGCGTGTCCGGCCTCCAACGCGACCTCCCATCATCAGTCAAAATCACATAGAAATCAAAATGAAAGAGGAAAGATGTAAAAGGAAAGCACCCTTGATAGAAGTAGAAGAAGAAACGTCCAATGTATACAACGTTTATCGGTAAACTAGACTCGTCAGCGGTTTGCAGTAAAGCACATAAGAGCAGATTACACAGATCACTGCAACAGAGTAAGTTTGTTAATGCTTTTTTTCCACATTCAAAAGAAAATCATACTTTTACTCATTACTGCAGCGTTAAAATTGTTCAGTCCCTTTGTCACCGACATTTATAGTACATTTAGTACAAAAAAAGGTCAGAGACGCGACCTCTACTTGCCTTGAGCTGCTTAAGATGCTCTTGTGGGATTTAGTTTGGGGAAATAGTTTGCACAAAAGAAATGTTTTTGCTTTTAACTACACACATATAAAAAGAAAAGGTGAAAAATTACAAGCCTTAGATCAATGGCATAGCCAGGGAAAATGAGAGGAAAGACTATAGAGAGATGAAAAGAAATGCGAATCAAGGATAGAGATTTTTCACTCAGAATGCTGCATCGGATGCATCATCTCACACAGATGGAGGTGAACCGGCACACGGGAGGTGGTTCTGCACCAATCAAAACAGGATTACGTGTTGAAGGTGTACAATTACACTGCGTATTGTCTGTGAGAAGAAAGTCTGTGTACCGTGTGTGGATTAATATACTCTAGCATTCAAACTGGCTCAAAATAAACAGCTCTGCCTTTTATCCTCAAAATGGACAAACGCCATGACAACGCAAAAACACAAAGTCACTATTTTGGCATGTAGCCAGTGCTCATGCATGCAAACAAGTAAACAAATTAATGGATTTTTACGCACTCACCGACACACACTCTTATATACAAACACACCTACACACAAACATAAACACACACTCTCTCTCTCACTATCTTTCTATGACAAACACAGATGCCGACACAGATGCCAGAAGCGATCTCATGAGTAAACACAGGCAGTCAGCCACTTAACTCAAACACAAACAGCCATAAAGAAAACAGCAGAGCAACTCAGAGACACAGTCGCAAACGTGAGAACGATTGCCCACTCCAGGCGCAGCAGTTACAATTAAAAGGCTGCATTAAATCACACATGCAAACACAGAGGCAGCAAATATTGGTTCAATGAATGCAACACAGGAAGTTTTCTAATTTCACAGCAAATTGAAAATCAATTCAGCATATGCATATTAATACAGGTGACCACAAATACCCATTCAAAAATCCCCCCCACACACACACAAGCGACCGCACCATGAAGAACGTCATGGTGCTCCCGCCGTGGATGGTGCCGTACTCAATGTTGGTCTGGTCGGCCAAGTCGTCCGGAGACTCGATGGGAACCTCCATCCTCTGCACGGTCAGAAAGGCTGCAAGGTTGGCCGTGTAGGAGGAGATGATGATGAGAGTGAACGCCCACCTATCAGAGGAAAGATAGTCCGTCAAGTAATTCAGTTCTGTTCACTGATTTGTCTGTAATGGCCAGGAAATGTTAATGGCTCAGTCTGAATCACTACCTCACAGATGAGGCTCTCTTCTGACCTTTCCTTCGTCAAAAAACGCACTTGAAGAGGAACAGCACTTAATAATAATTCCTTTGCCATAGCTTGCTAAACTCAGTGTAAATTGCTCATTCCCCTGCTCCCCCCCTGCTCTTTATCTCCTTTGCTGTGAGTGATTTTTTTTTCTATGCACGTCTTATTCACAATCACTCTGTTGCCAAAGGAAAATTATCAAGCTGCCATGGCGTTTCTGTGAAGAGAAGGTTTTTGCATTGTTTTCTTGACAGGTTGCCTATAAATGATGATGGCTTTGTGCTTAAAATTCAAAATGTGAATGTCAGTAGCTCGAAAGAGCAGATATGCTCTTTCGAGCTAATGATGAAATTAGTTAGCCACCGCTTTGCAAGTCAAATCTGTGTGCAAAATTCTATCATTGTCGAACTTAATGCACAGACTGCCCTCCTGCTTCACTGGATTTATCATTAATTTAATGTAGATGACTTTTATTGTTGTTGTTGTTATTTTGGCAACATGTAAATTTAATGTAACATTTGCTTTTAAAAATAATCAGAATGCATTAAAAATAATCAGATTAGAATAATGTTTTGTTACTTTTTTTCCCAGTTTAAAAAATCCCAGCTGTAAGAATGGCCAGCACATGGCACAAACTCACCACACCCCGCTAACACATCTGGTGGACAGAGCTCTGGGCATTATCTCTGATCCCTGCTGCATGAAGCCTCCAACAGGGAACCACAGGCTGTTTCCCAGCGTGTACTGGTTCTCCAGCATGTCCCTGCGTTCTCGCAGACACGGGTGTGGGTTGTACCACTCATAGGGGCTCAGCCTGTGTGGGCAAACACAGGTACAGTGCCATGACCTTGATGTCAAACTGCTGTGTTGTACAGCAATGTACTTCTGCCATATCAATCAAGTCATCACTAATCATTCGATCCCTGTCAAGCTGTCTGTGGTAGGTTAAACAAGTAATATGATTCCTTATGTGACAGGAGACTGATGTCACCTGCAGACTGTCAATATGATGGGATGTAAGGTACGGACCTTGCAGCCAGGAAGAGCACACAGCTGACAGCCAGGTATGCAAGCAGCATGAAGAGCCAGACAGCCGGCGAGAAGGGATCGAGGAAGGAGAAGTAACCCGGTTTGCGACCCTGGAAATAAAGAGAGAAAAGGAAGAGGAAGCCAAGTAGCGAAATATAGAAAAACAGAAAGGCCCGTGAGAAAACAAGGCGCCAGTCAAAGGATGTCCTCGCTGCACCACAGGAGGGCAGTGTCCTTCACTGCACTCCTATTGCAAGCCTGCAGCTTTTATACGCTAATGTTACAATCCATAAACGCTCTGTTTCACAATGGCTAACGCTGAAGCACGTCTGGCTTCCGCTCAGAACCTCGTTATCAAAGTAAAGCTGCAACAGTCACTCAGTCACAGAGCAGGAAATTCAAATGACACCTATACATTTCATTGTGGACGGGCGCATATGATGACAACCCTCAGATTCCAGGATTAGATCAGCTTTTGCACAATAGTCACTGAGTCTTTGAGACGTGTCTAATAAGTGTAGCCTGTCTTCTGTGTGAGCCGGCGCTTCAAAAGGAGCGCAAACAAAACAAATTAAATCCAACACAAGATCCTTTGAGCAGCGCCCGGCCCTCGGGTAACAGCCTCACCAGTTGAACTCTGTACAAGATGCTGATCCCCAGGGTCATGAAAGGCTTAGAGAAGTCGATAACCTTCTCTCTCTCTGATGTGATGGTGAAACCTGCCACGGCAAGATCTGCTTTCTGCAAGATTGACAGAGATAGATGGGCAGATAGATCGTCATGGTGGCGAGAGACAGATGAAGGTAGTGGAGGAGAGTGAGCGGGGAAACAATAAGAGGTGACAAAGCTGGGCCAAAAAAAAAAATACCCATCCGAAGCTATCCTGGGTGGATGAGAGCTCTGTTTGTAGAAAATATTTGACTTCCTGTTTGACGATGCTCTTGAAGTGATGAGGGAAACCAAACCCACATGCACCCTGCCCCTTCCACCATCTTAATGAGACTAATTGCATGCAAGCACTGGGTGGCTGGTCGTTCCACCTGCAGAAGCCCCTGCAGGTCTCCGCTCGCTCCGCTTCCCCTTCATCTCTTCCATTAAAAGCTAATTGATGAACATGGGCTGCTAATTAGAGCTGAGTGATCAAGCAGTAGAGAGGGCAAGGAGGGCGAAGATGTGCAGGGGGAGCAAACAGTGTGGCGGGGGCCCACGTGAAGCCCACCGTCTAACTGAAGTGTACTGTGCGGTAATTAAGCAAAGAGGAGGGGGGGGGTCTCATTAACCAGATTCAACCAGTGTCAGCTTGGACAGGAAGAGAACGGGGGGGGGAGCAGAACGGGAAGGAAAACGGTTACTGGGAGTAAAGATGGTACAGACACATTTAGGCGACGCTACCACTCTCTTTCGGGGAATTATAAAGTCGGCTTTTGTCCTAGATAAGCGCATAACTCCCCTCTGAGGGCAATTTGAGACATGGGAAGTTACAGTAGACTTGTGGTTTGGGGCTATTCAGCCTGAATATGTGTGTGTGTGTGCGTGTGTGTGTTGGAGACACTCGCTGAAACATGATGTGTTTCTAGAGAGACAGCACCGGGTGCTCACCCTGTTGATTAGCTCTCCAACCATGCCAGTCCAAGTGCCGTTGGGCTCTGGAGCGCCGTAAAGCCCGTCGTCCACCAGCTTGATCCTAAAGGAGAATTTCAAGAGGTCTGCCAGCTCCCTCAGCATGTCGACGCAGAAACCCTCATATTGGTCGTTGCCCTGGAAGTCCTGATAGCTGTCCTTGCGCATCACATATGGGTTCTCCTGAACACGAGGAAAATACGAAGGGTTTCAATCCAAACCTTTATCTGAATAGGACTTCTTGACTGACGTGTGAGATTAAGTGTTGGAAATAAACCAACATCACTCTCACAGCGAGGACAAGGGAAGTCGAGCTTCCACAAGGCTTAGAAAGAGGCTTAAGAAGCTAGCTTTGTTCTATTTGATGCATGGCGGAGCCGCTTCCCAAATGTTTTTGGTGTCCCCAAATCGTCACTCGTACGTTTAAGACATGCAGTCCTGTCTTAGTGCAAAAATAAGCTAACGGGCTGCTGGCTTCACATTTACTAGCAAGAGTTGAGAGCATCAATCTTTGCATTCAATAGTTTGAAATATTTTATAAATATATCAGCATAAACAAATAATAATAACAATAAACAAAATGTATGGGTGTCCGAGGTCACCTTACAGCAAACATAAAGACAGTAATAAATTATAATAAAACATTAAAATAAAACACAACGTACAGTGAAATGGGTCAGAGGGATGCTATTAGTCTGTCATTGCTAATGCTTTCGACGCAGCCCACTCTAATAAATAGATTATATTCACCGTTTCATCAATGGGATTGTAGAATGAATTGTTTTTTGGAGCTGTACCAAAACTCTGGACTGAAAGAACGTTTTGGCTTCTGTATAAACGCTCTGACAGATTTCATGGCTTACATTATTATTATTATTATTATTCATTGCAGTTTTTGCGTCTCTACCATAATGTTTGAATGTCCTCAGTTAAGATGCAGGAACACTCAATAAAAAAAAAATTGGCTGCAGATTTTAGACAATGAAACCGGTAGACTCAGACAAATACACTAAACCAGGTGTTTTTACACCTCAGATAAATGTGACAGTGATGAAGCATCATGATACCAGGGCTCCATTGATTTCCTGATACAACATTCTGCATAGAAACCCAGAGAAAACAAATTCTAGCCTGATGACAGGGATGTGAGCAAACTGAATTTAGCAACGCCTCTCACTAAGTGCGCCGTCAGTTGCTATGACAGCCGCGGTGACAGCAGAATTAGCAGACAGACCACATCGCAGCATGAGCTGCGACACAGTCTGCACAGCAACACAAAACCAAGCCTGACCTCATCAGCATGGCGGTCCAGAAGGGAACTGTGACCTTACCAGTATGGTGGTGACAATGAGCGTCTTGTTTGCCAGTGTCTCTGAGACGTTAATATCCAGACTGGTGGAGTTCATTGCCAGAGTGTTGTTGGAATACCAAAGACCGATCTAGCAAAGAAGAGAGAGGGGAAGAAAATCAATTACTCTTGTTGGGTGAATAATTTACTGTTGAGCTCTGACTCCGCTGCAACGGTTGTAGCAAGCCTTACAAGTACTAATTCGGCGGGTGCAGCAGCGCTATTGGTGTAATTTGGAGAGTGTCTTTGCATGCTGATCATTTAACACTTTGCTTTGGTATCCATTCTGTTGCATACAGCATAAGCACAGTGATTTAATTGCTCCCATCGGAGTCGTACCTGCGGCAACATGCATTTAAAGAAGTTCCATTTACAGGCAGCTCACTGAGCCGGGATGAGACGGTGAGCATTCACAATCAGGCATTTCATTGCCAGGTCTATTTTTCGTTTTACTAACACCTTTCTTAAATTGCAGAAAGTAACAGGTCACATGTCGTATTTCCATTTTATAGCGACTGTGAAGTCGCTTAAGTGCTTAAGTGTGTGATCATGACCCGACCGACGTGCTGGGGTAGAACCACAGCTCATAGAGCCGCTTCGTTCTGAAGTATTACAGTACATCTTTCAATAGGTGAAGGAAGAGGTAGCAATGCCTCAGAAAGAATTACAGTTTTTTGACACACACATTTTATCCCCCCAGTGACATTTAAGTAATCTTTTCTCCGTGCAACACCGCGGCCTTCAAACAGTGTGGTTGCTGCCACGCTAGAGTCAGTTAGTGTTAAAATGATAATTATCACAAACCCGCGCTCCCCCTGAGTTAACATCTAGATTTAAATAGGTTATCAGGTGGCATTTAGCGGTAGCGCGGAAGGCAATTGGCCTAAGAGAGAGTACAGCAAAGACAGCAAGACACTTTAAGGGTGGATGAGAAGGTGTCAGTGAACCGGGACATCATTCCCTCAGTCTGGATTTGCAAGTGATGCATTTAAACCTGGCTTTGAAAATGCGCTGATTAATTTCCATCGCCTTTTGTTCTAATGTTTATTGAGTCAGCATTGATGAAAGATTCACCAAAAATAGTCCTAATGAATTGAAGCGTTTGATCTTTATTTCCAACTTGACGCAGCTACCCTTAACAGCTTGCGCCAGCAAAAAAAAAAAAAAAAACCAACAGAATTTGAAGAGTAGTAAAGAAGGCAATTTTTGTTCAGACCAAAAACCTTTAAAGCAAAACAGACACAACTCCTCTTAAGAACAAAAACACTCTTTTGCTTTCTTCAGCCTCAGCTCGAAGTGATTCGCTATGACCAGTAGTTTATTTGAGCAAAGATAGCGGAGTGCCGCTGTCAGGGTAACGTAATTGAACATGATCAGAAATATTCAATTTTCTTCATTTATGTCCAAAAAATAAACTTCATTATGGCTTCATGTAAATCCAGACACTGTAAGTCTATAAGATGAGCAGAGCTGTAGAGCCGCCTTGCACACAATGTACACCATGTACTGAGCTCGAGGTCAATTGCTAACACTGACAACATTTTTATGTCATAGCTGTATGTTTGTAGCTGAGGGAAGAAGATAAATCAACTCATGTTTGGAAGCATTTAGGTCAGAAAACAAGATGAGAAGAAAAATAATCGAGGAATATCCATGAAGCCAAAGAATAAAACTACACTGTACCCAAAATGAAAAAAAATCCAGTTTAATGAAATAAAAACAAAATGAATGGAACTGTGATGGAGCCGCTGGTGAAATAACCACCAGATATTGTCAGCCACTGGATGACCTGCATCGGATGGCAGGCTACGCTACAGTGCCGTCAGGTGAAACATATCAGACATCAACTACTGAGGGAGCCTGTGAAATGTGTGAAATCAGAAGAATGGCCTGTAACCAACAGTGTGGGCAATATGACCTGGCTGCTCTGTGATAACAGGTGACCCCTGACCTCTTTGTGGCCTCCTCTGTGTTTCTCCAGGATCCGTAGGGTATAGTTGGTCCTCTGACCTTTGCTGTTGAACTCCACACGCCCCGTCAGGCCATCATACTCCACCTGACAGGCAGAGGCACAAAGTGAGGTAAGGAGAGCTCAAGCTGATATGGAAAGATAAGAAAAGGAGACGATTAGATAGATGCAATGAATGGGAAGTAAATAAATGAAAACAAGTCTATCAATCCATCATGATTAACAGGAACAGTCTAGAGCGATTAGAATGAAAAAGACAGCAGGGGAAATAAACAAAGAGAGAGAGAGGCTGAACCAAACAGGCATCAGCTTTAGTTCGACAGGGATAAACTGACTATCAGACAGAGAGGAGCCACAAAACGAGTCGCCAGCGTCCTAATTAGACTCAGAACTACACCTCTGCCTCACCCAAACCCCGGTGCCTCTCTCCAGTGAGCGAGACACATGATGAATGGCACAGCGCTGAAGATGGGGCGCAGCATGACGCTGACTAACAAAGGCAGATGTCATGCGGTTGAGGAAATGAAGGATGGTTCTCGGGATCCCTTGTCAGCGGGTCGTCGATGAAAGAGACAAAGATGACCAGAGATGAGATGACAAACGGACGACAAGAGACAGACATTACATGCAACATGAGATGAGTCTCATAAATAATGTGTCTACCCTGCAGTCAGTGATCAATAATTCAATTGGCAAGTGTTATTTTTAATGTCTTTTAAGCAAAAATGGAACATTTGTTCTGATTCTTTATCCTTAATTGAAGTTTTACGGTATTTTCTTATTTTGTCATCATAAAGTAAAAATATCAGGACTGTTGGACTGAGATGTCCTCTGAAGGGGGACTGCAAAAACCTGGTGCTTAATACTGCAATTTATTTGATAATTGTTTGATCATGTAATCGATGGCTTTTTGAAAATGTCTTTTTTATAATAATAACTATTTTCTACCGTTTATTTTTATGACATTCTGATTGATTTTAACATCTTCTTTCTGGAGTATTTATACTTAAGTCGATAGTGAAATAATTGCTAGCTGCAGGGGAGTAAAAGAGAATCAGTTTATATAATGATAACAGGCAGAGCTGATGAGAATAGAAGTGCACACCTCAAATATAAAACTTTAATTAACCCTAGACTTAAAGGTGTTATTTCTCATCACGTATGTGTAAGCGTGCATTCAAGAAAGTGACTTTCCGATGCATGCTCTCGCTTTCCACGAATCTCTCACCATCCGCAGGTAGTTCATCAGACTGGTCCCGTGTTGCCAGATCTGAGGCGAGGTGCAGCTGAGCGGCTTCACTCCGATTTCCTGACTGCGGTTCAGTTCCCTCACTGCCCCCACCACCACATGCACCGCATCAAACATCAGCGCAGATGAGAGCTGTGGAAGGAGGAGAGCAAACAACAGCAATACGGTGGGGGGGGGTAGAGGTAGGGATGGGGAGGGAAAGACAAAGTGAGGAAAGACAATGAGTCAAGGGAGGAGAGAGGTACAAGCACACATGATCGAATGGTCAGTAGGGATAGAGGGAAGAAAAAAGAGCAAGTCAGAGGAAAGAGAGAGGAGATGTGAGGTAAAAGCAAACCAGTGGGGAGGAAACACAGATGGATACGTCAATACCTATTAAATATAAGCAAAGAACTGAGTCTCTTTAACGGCTCCATAAATAAGGGTGAGGAATAAAGTGGCTTCGTGTTACATGGCAGGCAGACAAAGCTGAGACTGACCGCGGGCCCGGGGTACGTTAGGTCACAGCCCTCCCTCCAAGAGAGGTTGAGGCTCCTGATGAACTCCAAATAGAAGGGATGGGTGGTGTTAAACATGGAGAAACCCACAATGTTGGACTGCTCATCCACTATATCTTCCAGTCTCAGCAGAGGGAAGTCCTGGAAAGGAGGTTGACGAGTAGAGAGAGAGAGTCAGGTGAGTGATGGCATTGACAGTGTATTGAATCTTAAAAGGATTGAAAAAGAGACAACATCTAATATCTGACGTGAGGAGTGAAAAGGATAAAGACAACTAGGAAAGAAAAGGGTGAGAGGTTGATGGAAGTGGGTTTTCACAGGAATATACACACCAGACAACTAAAACATACGAGCAAAAATAAATAGATAACACTCTGAGGAGTAGAGAAGGTAAAAAAAAAGGGTAAGCTCTTACCATGGTGGTGAGGATGTACTTGTAAAACGGTGATGTCATCCCCAGCTCTGACGCCTGTAAGGCAAATAGAAAGAGAGGGCGAGAATGTGGCAGAATGCGGAGAGAGGGAGCATCGGGGAAGACGTGGACGGGTTGGTTGAGGGAAAGAGCGGCAGGGCAAAGGAGGAGAGTTATTGAGACGGCGCAAAGGGGGCAGTTGGGGGACAAAGATGTGGAAAAATATGGGAGAAGAGAGGAGGAGGGAGAGAGAGCATACGTTAATCACAGTTTTATATCACCATGCTAACACTAGGACATTGTGCTGAGGGCGAACAGCCGCCCCGATGTGCTCGGTGGAAATAAACCATATGCATTAAACTATGACTCACTGTGCTGCCTATCAGCATTCTAAGAATATGCCTGGGAAAACATCTGCCCCACATCACTGCAAAATGTTCTTTTATCAAATACTTTCATGATTGCTGTTGATAGACATGAATAAAAAAATATACTCGGAGGTCACTAAAGGTAAAAATTGTATTTGGTTACACAACAAATGTGCACCCTGTGAAGAATTTTATTTTACAGATACAATAAGTAAGTTTTGCATGTCTTTCTTGACTGAGAAAATCCCAGAGTGCTGCTGTGCGTATGGAGTAACACTCCGAGGGAAGTATTGATGTTTGAGAGCTGACCTTCTTGAGGATGAGATAGGAGACAGAGGCATTGGCGTCAATGATGATGGTGGCCACTTTGTCGTCACGGATCTCCTTCAGCAGCGGCGTAGGGTCCAGGCTGTCGTCGAGCATCCTGATTGACAGCGTCTCCCGAGAGATGAGGAAGCGACGCACAAGTTCCTCCAATCTCAGCAGGCCTGAGGCGGAGTCAAAGCAGAGGCAAGCTGCATATCAATGTCGATTTCAGTGGGCTCAGGTAATATTTCCAAAATGTATGATCTGCAGTTTGTGGTTTTATAGAAATATATATTTGCAAAATGTGATGGATGGTTTCTCCATATCCCCCGGCGCCTTTTCACATCCCCACGGAAATGAAAAATAAGTTTCTATGGAGATTACATTAAGAATTCACTGTTTCTCCCAGGAGGGCCTCTGCTTATCTATTATGACCTCTGTCAGGGAGGTTTTATATTCAGTACCATATTACGTTGCTCCCTAAGAGAATATCTCAACATAAAGTCGACAAACTTTGTTAGCAGAGGAAGAACTATAGAGCCGTCACTGCAAGAGGAAACCGATTTGTGCAGTGACTAATGCTACCATGTGGCCATTTATAGAACACCTTACATTTTGCATAGTGAGGGAGATGGATTGCTTGACTCGACATGAATCTTTTAGGCTGGACCATTTTATCGTATTTAAATTTGTAAAAATCACACAATGGAACGACACAGGAAACACCGGCTCTGTCTTACAACCGGCAGCAAACAGCGCGAAGTGCAGCCCAAGTGTCATCGCTAGTTGTCACACAGGAGGATGTCATGTTCATCCCTGGCGCTCACATTGAGTAAGCAGCAAATGTACCCGTCTGTGTGCCCGTGGGCTTGTTGGTCTTGAAATAAGATGTGCTCAGGCGCATTGCTCTCTTGAGTCAGTGGAAAGCGATTACGCCATTGACCCTTAAGAATTTGGTCTGAAGTCAACGTCTTCTTTCTGCTATTTAAAGAGCCAATCGGATGTAAGATGTGTCCACACAGGCTGATTCACAGCTCATGACGCGCACGCCGGTTTTGATATCATGCAAATCTCCATCCGTTTTTACGGCTGCACCTCAAGATTTATCAAGGGGACTTCACCTAATTCAGTTTCGGGAGATGCACTGTGTGTGTGACCTTTTGGATGTGTAGAAGGAGAGAACATGAATTAACATTAGATCGTGCATGTGTGTGTGGGTGTGGGTGTGTGTTCAGTGAGTTGAAATTAAACTGCTGTGCATAAATGGGACAAATGGCAGTGATGTTCTTGTTGTTTCTGCTCTCGGGACATATTTAACCCACCTGCATCACATATTCTGTTAATCAGAGTGAGAGTTTTTATGGCCCACTGATCACCAGGCTTGTTTCACACAAGGGGATTCATGTCTCGCTCTACTCCTCAGGTAACTATTGCTGTATTTGGGCAAGTGCAGTCAAATTGAGTTGTTTATTGGATAGAAGAGTGAAAGTCTACCAGCGCCCGTACCTCAGCAATGGTGAGCGCCACCGTTTGAATATCAATGCATACAAGTCTATCACACTGATCTCAAAACACAGCCACGAATATTAGCAGCACTAAATAGAACACCTTTGAGCCTTATATTTTACATCTAGATTTAACTGTCATGATGCACACAGAAAAATCCGAGCCTCATTTTGGCCACATCTTTAAAAACTGTATGCATCTGTACTAAAGCCTAAAAAAAAAACGGGGAAGCAACGATTTGTCAAACAGGAGCCGGACTTTGGGAGCAAAAATCCACAAATGCAGTATTTACGGCAATCCGCCCACTCCGAGTGCAGCCCCCTTGAAAATAAATATAACAATGGCAGTCAAGACTCACTTGACTTTGTTCACGGAACGAGCCTCACTAGAATGTGCACCCTGCTGCTTCCTGATTGTAATTCCACAGTAAAGCACTCCTAGCTATGTAAATAAGAGGCGGGTTAGGCATCTGGGGATGGAAGGGATAGGGAGAGGGAGAGGAGGGATGGAGCGAGGGAAGCAGAGCGGCAGTACACAGAGCCACACAGCGAGAGAAAGGCCCCGTAAGCAGTGGGGTAATCAGTGAACCGGGCTACAGCTTTAATTAGTTTGAGGAGAAAAATCAATACACTTTACAGCTTCCTCTTCTCCCCTCTCTCACGCTCCTGTTTTCACAGATCCCGTCTCTCAAACGTAAGCGCTACCCCTTCCATGCCATTTGCCTCAGCTCCGTGCTCCAGTTACCGCTCTCTGTCGCTATCCATCCTGCTCCTATTCCGCCACCAGCCACCCCCCTGCTCATACGTCCTTCACCTCATCCATCTCATGAAAACTGCATAATGGAATTAGGCTTGGATAACACATAGTGACCCGGGCATAGCATAGTGAGAGAAAGATATGTCTGAAATTACCCAAAAAATCTCCATTTGAACGGGATATCCATGATCTGCCACTTGAGGAACAAAAAGGGTTGAATTAGATTAAATCCCTTTCTTCTGTAGTTTAAAAGAAAAAAGACACATTTTAAATGTGTTACTTAATCAGGATGAGTGCACAGCGAGTGTCAATGACTTGTGTGTCTTTGTGCATCACTGCCACAAAAAGAGAGAATATGTCCTTAACTTGAGTGCAACGCTCCACACAGAGGCGCACAAAAGAACTACAATAATAATGCTGGTACTGCACAGCGCACAATGTACCTCTGAAGGACCACATGAGAGCACACCTTAAATCCCACGCACACATGTAGAGATGAATTCACGCACAAATCAGCTCACAGAATGAAAAACACATCCACGGCACACAGTTTGTACGATCGCTCAGCGTGCAGAGCAAGTTGTGCGCTGAATGGCAGTTTGCACCTATTCTGCAGTCATGGCAACCAGCTCCATGATGATAGATAGTACATACAGCCAAAGTAGGTCAGTGTCAGAGTGATGAACCCTGTATGGGGTCACCTGCAAGTCAAATATATTGCACACACATCCCTCAACCGGCCTGCTGGTTAAAGCTTGATCTCTTAGGCCTCAGGAACAATCAGGTCTGTCAGGCTCTCATCGACCAGCTGGTCATCATTGCTGAAAACAACATGTCTGCCGTCATTTCAACGCTCTATTCAATGATGACAAGCCCACCAGGAGTTTTTCTTTGTCAAAACATTTTTTTTAACACTCCTTTGATAGGTATTTACAGGCTTTAGTTCATCTATCATTTAACGTAGCTGGCGTGAGAAGTCAGCATCTTCCCAACAACACAGTTTCATTCAGGAATGGAACAAAAAGACAAGAAGAAATTTGACCTCAAGGCTCACAGCAACATATTGTGTCCTATCATGTACACACAAAGCTGTGTTTGTGTTTACCAGAACAACATCTAACCTTAGCTTTTAAATCCTGCAGCTCTGGATAGGATAGTGCATTACAAATAAAAAATGAAAATCAATAATGCACTCTTTCAAAACAAAAATAAAAAAGGGCTCATGATTAAGCCCTGAGTGTCTTTAAAATTAAATCTTCTTTCTTTCCATTCTGGAGAGCATTTCATATCGACAAACATTTATAAATATGATTTGTCTTAAGAACCCTCAGAGATGGCTCGGTGCAGGAGCGTGAGTAACAAACAGGAAGGCTGCAGCGTGAGGCATGTTCTGAACCCTGACAACAGACAGAACTTTACGATCAGACTGCAAAAATAAATGTCCAAAGGTGCAAAACAGTCATGTCCATGCAGAGAGTGTGAATGTTCCAACACTCCTACAGAGGACATTTGCACACACACACACACACATATACAGTCAGTGGTTCCGTCTGTCAGGACACAACTTGATGCATTCACACCCGCCTCAACACAAATACAGACATGCAGTCACGTATGATGCGCTCTGTTAGGATAAAACAGGATGCACGTGTACTCACACTCGGCCTTGGCGCACACCAGGCTTGCTGAGGGGTAACTCAAAGAGCGCAAGATGGCTCCTATGGCCAGGCTCAGGTCCTCGTTGCTAGGGTACAGAGTGACAGAAGCGAAACGCAGGTACGGCAAACGGGGAGTTTCTTCTGGTCCGATCTTTACATGAGGAATCTGACAGAAGGAGAACACGTGCATATGACTGTAGGCACATGTAAAGCAGAAACATTTTCCCACCTTGTTGCATCTGGTTTACTCTTCTTTACTCACCTCTTTCTCGCCACAGATGTGACTGACAGTAGAGCCAGAGGCGGGGCTGGAGGCAGGACCTATCACAGAGACGACGCCTTTGGGTAGAATCTGACACACTGCGGGGGCAAATGGAAAATAAACACTGAGCATCGACACAAAAATTCCTTCCACTTTCATGGCACCACAGAGGTGGCATACAGTAGGGGGGGGGGGGATTTATACTGCTGTGAAAACGAAACACTTTTTTTTCTATATATATTATAAGACACCTGCCATATAATTAATTTACCATTAATTTACACATTTCTCTATTACAGTAAATACCATTATCCCTGTAATGTTAGCACAGGGGGGGGGGGGGTACCATTAAAGGACCCTTTGTGCTTTTTGTTTGACACAATCACCATGTTTACCTTTATTTTATTTTTTGATTTGTTTAGATTTTTGACTTTTTTCTTTTCATTTTCCATCCCTTATGAATGCATAAAAAGGTCAGACTCAGGTATTGTCTCTTTATTTGAAACCTTGCAAAGATCAGGAAAGGTTAAAACGTCCTTTTTGTTTTTTAACTCTCATGAATAAACCAATGTGGCAGTGGGGTTTGGTTTCTAGATGCTGGATCTGACAGACTGACTGACCAGACTTGAAGCTGAGATACTTGAATAGTCCATTTGTGAATGACATAGAAGAATGCATTCAGGGCCTTCATCCTTTCATACAGGAGTAATTATGTGCCGTTGGATCCTTTCTCTTGATATGTACCTACATGATAAATGCTGCCAGTGTTGTCATGATAGTCATAAAGCTCCTCATGCTCGTGTACTCGGTTTGTATATTAATGCATCCCAATGAATCCTCCCCTACAGTTCCTTCTGCTGTGAGTGCATACATTTCCATGTGTGCACGTGCATATGCTCGCACTGTGACTGTATGATCTGTAGACGGGGTTTACGTGCGCTGGTTTGTGTGTGCTGCATGTATGAATAGATGCATACTAGTGTGCCTCAGACAGCTGCAGCTGTAAGATGATGAGCTCTCTGATCCAGAGACCAAAAATCGCTGTGAGCGAACAAGCCTGACAGAGTCTCCTGCCTGCTGGTCAAGGACACACACACACCTACACACGCATGCACACAAACATGCATGCATGCAACTCAAGCATGCATATACAAATCCTTCTCAAGCACACATAGATGCCAGTAGCTCGTGGCAGAGTCAGTGACCTATTAGAATAGGAGCAGGGAGTCTCTGTCTCCTCACCGACTCCCAGCGTTGATTTTTATTTTGCTTTATGGACTCAAAACATGCAGTTTTAATGCTGCTTATCAATACAAATCAACACAGCAGCTTCTGTTGGGTAATGCTGCTTTCTGCTGGCCTGGTCTCTATTAGTATTTGATTATTTGTCTTTGACGTGGCCCTGCAAAGCAGACAGTTCAAGCTGTTACTAGAGGGCAGTGGTCCTCTAATTATAATGAGATGGACTTACTGGCCCATTACCAGCCTCCAATGACATGCAAACTAATCAGCATGAAGGCTTTACTGGTTCCTAATCACATGAAAGTGGTGGTGACCAAAAGGCAGTTTTTACTACATGCCCATAGAAGAAAATGGAACAATTTAGTGTTTTTCTTTTCCTTTTCCTTTTTTATTTGTTTATTTGTTATTTGGTTGTTTGACCATTAGCTGGGGTTTCATTAAACTGGGTCAGAGGGTTGGGCATGTGGGAGGGAAGAAATCATTGAATTTGTGGATCTGGATGGAGAGGCAGAATCACCACAGGGCATTTTATTTTTTATCATTAACATTTATTATGTATAAACTACCAAACAGATGTTTTTATTACATTTGGTTGAAAGGTCAGGGGCCTGCAAGGCTGCCCTTTTCTATATGGCCGATCATTCGAATGTAATGGAATAAGGTTCTATCCATTCCTCCTCTCATACTGCTGGATGCATTTCAGTGAATTTGCACACAAGCTTTGCGGATGTGCATAAAATGACTGGTTTCTTCAATTTGCTTAATTTACATTTTCAGACACATTTCTTCCGAGGCCATTTTCATGTCATTCTGCTATCATTTTAGCTCAGACAGCGGTTGTCGTCTATCTGCATTAGCATAAATGGAGTTTTTCCTAGTAGCGGGGGCATCTGTGTCCTTGGACATGTTTTTTTTTTTTTCTTCTTTTCACTTTCTTTGACGTTGTGAGAACACTGTGGGCAGCCATTTCATTCAAGAGATATAGACAGATTTTCATGACACTTCTGTTAGTGATAGACATCGAGGAAAGGGACAGGTGATTACATTTTGGAAAGCACATCAGTGGAACAGCTGCTTTCCATGTGCCAAACGTTAGGGATGACCCAAAGTCTTCGTAGCGGTGGACTCTCAATTCAGGTGAGACAGACAACGATCAGCCTTGGCAGAGATTTGCAGGCTCTGAATGACCTCCGTAACTCGAATAAAACCAGGAGCTGATCTTCAGTGCACCGGCCATTATAAATATTGAAATACCATATTATTAATTGCCTCTACTGGTATTTTTAGTGGACACGTTTTTTCCAATGCTGATTAGTCAGTGGGTCTCTAATTGGTACTTGATCACCCTCTGATTGGTGGTAGGGTCTGTTCTGCTTCGGTGTGTATCGGCCCCACTCACTGGTGTCTGTGGTGTCGTACTGGGAGTCCTTTTGCAGCTCATATATGTCCACCTCCACTCGGGCACGGGCCGGACCCTCCATGATGCTGTTGATGTTCTCCCTGGCCAGGGCCAACGCCAGCCGCTCCCCACGCCCACACACAGACTGATCATCCAGGATTGCCGCTGGAGAGGCAGAGGAGAAAATGGAAGGCAGTGAGATGGGAGCTGACAGTGGAAGCGCAATCACCAATTGGTGAAGGAATTTATAGATTCAACCTCGTTCATTATCACAAATGAAAGGAATTGTGTGGCATTTGGGAAATATGAGTATTCGATACAGCTCATCTTAATCAGTGGATTGTCTGTAATTACTGACTTTGCCAACAAGAGTTGGACGGGGTTACATGATCACCCTGATGGTTTTTTATTTATTTAATATTATTCATTTGCCATTGAGAAGCTTAAAAAGCTTTGGCAATGAAAATGTTGATTAAATTTTATGATGTAACACATTTTCACTTTATTCAACATGGCGAGATTGTTCTTTTTCCAACAAGGGATGGGGAATGTGGCTTGGATGTATAATCTTTGTACTGTTTGGCATTGAATACGACATCAAAAGCATTATGGGATTGTAACATTCTGTTTGATTAATGTTTACGCAGAGTCACAATAAATGCAGTAAATTATAAAGATTTATATAATTCCTTTAAGATTGCATCTGCTAATCCCTCCCAGGATGTTTCCTTCTTTCTTTTTTAACATTTAATGCACCAAAGAAGGCTAGAAAAACAACAACCCACATTAAGACAGCTGCGAAAGTTTTGGACTCAGTCGTAGTTATGGCGGTGGGATGGTCGGTTACCGGTACTTACCCATGCGAACGGATGAGAGCACGGGGGCTTGACTGAGGGAGCGTGGCGGCATGGTGACTAGGAGGAAGGAGAGGAAGTGTATTGACAGCAACAGTGCTGGCAGAGCCGGCATCTTCTACTGCTCCTCATGGAGAACGGTCTGCTGGCTGCCTGTGCCACCACCTGTAGGAGAGGAGGACACACTGCCCTTTAGAGGACATGTCATCATTCTCCTCCTCTTTAAGATGTCCCGCAGTTCATCTTCCATTTGTTCTGTCACATTTCCATGTAGTGAAAGCACCTGCTTTGTGATTTGACATCACATTCAATAGACTTTTACACTTTCCTACGAAGATGTTCACTGTAGGCCATTCCCATGCATACAGCGTGTCTAATAAAATACAGCGCACACATTTCTATTAAAGTCTCAGCGGTGGGATTCGGCCTTGAACATACATCTAGCAGTTCAAAGAAAGCATCACAGCAGTCGGCTCAGGCATCGAAAATGTACAAACACACGCACATATTTATGAGCGTTACATTCATGAAGGTGAAATAAACGCACACAGAAAGGCACACAAGTACAAAGACAACCATTCAGTCAACAAGCTCCCACGCCTGAACGCACCTTTGAAGCTTTCCATAACATAACCCCCCCACCACCTCTAAACGGCAGACGCGTATAAAAAAAAAATTTTTTAAAGTGCACACAAAGCTAACTCAGCTGGGCTTCGCTTGTGCTGAGCAGCATTCTCAAGGATGACAAACTAGACTGCCTCTGACTGACAACCTGCCACGGGATGTGAAAAGATGGAGAGATGAAGGGATGGATGGTGGCAGAGGCGAGGAGAAGATGGTGGCAATGGCGATGGGCACTGTTGACATAGAAATGTTTCAATCCTGTGGTTCACTGCTGCGAGTCTGAGACAAGCATGAAAGACAGATGAGAGGATCAGTTCACAGCCCTCAATTGACCCTTGAGCCTGAAACAAATGAAAGCTGGAGGAGCTGGAGGAGCTGGAGGAGGCTGACCTTTGACCCTGACAAGTTGATATGGGGTTTGGCTGGAATAAACATTCGTTTGACTTACATCCGGCTTTCTTTTGTTTTTCAGTTTCCCTTTGAGATCTTTAGCTTTGATGTTCGAGGCTCATGATATCTAAAAAGTTTAAATCCCTCATCTGAACTCATAAATGATAATTTTTTTCCGCAGTTTCTTTTCCACCTCTCTATATTGTGTGCAGACAGGCTGGAGCGGTGGAGGAAAGTATCAGATGTGCTCTGTGATAGGACAGTGTCAGCGAGGATGAAAGGAAAGGTCTACAAGACAGTGGTGAGGCCAGCCATGATGGACGGCTTAGAGACAGCGGCTCTGAGGAAAAGACGGGAGGCGGAGCTAGAAGTGGAGGAGATGAAGATGCTGAGGTTCTCCTTCAGAGTGACCAGGTTGGATAGGATTAGAAATGAGACAATAAGAGGGACAGTGAAGGTTAGATGTTTTGGAGACAAGGTCAGAGAGACCAGACTTTGATGGTTTGGACATGTCCAGAGGAGAGACGGGGACTATATCAGTAGAAGGATGCTGAGGATGGAACTGCCAGGGAACAGGGCTAGAGGTCGACCCAGGAGACGATACATGGATGTAGTGAGGGAGGACACGGGAGTCGATTGTGTTGGGGGGGGCGATGCAAAGGACAGGGCAAAGTGGAGAAGGTTGATTTGCTGTGGCGACCCCTCACGGGACAAGCTGGGAGTACAGTAGTATTCCCTCCTCTCTATCTCATTGCTGACGCCCCTTTCTTTCCATCATTTTGAACATAGCTCCCAGTCCTGGGTTTGTTGTGTAAACTGGGGGCAAGTGTGTGAACGCGCATGTGACATTTTCCACCTGTGTGGCCGTACCGTGAAGCTGACTGTGTTGCTCTCATTATTGATGCTGAAGCGCAGCGTGGAGGAGAGGCAGGGTTGTATGTGCTCAGACAACATCAAATAATGTTTTCTATGTTGATGCTGTGTGTGCGTGTGTGTGTGTGTGTGTGTGCGTGTGATGCCTGCATGTACAACAGAGACTCGCTATGCAGCAGCTGATTATTCCTAACATGAGAGCGATATGTCAAAGGCCCACTGCTGTGTTCTGTGCTGCAGCGTGATCCATTCTTCTGTCTGCTGCTGTTGTTTTCCCACACCAGCATTCGCTTTGTTAATTGAATCTTCACCTAAGCGTGTGTGAGGCATCTGAACCTGTGTGTTTATGCCAGGACATAAATAGGTGTGAGCGTAATGGTGTATTGATCGAGCCCAGACAAAGTGGCGAGTCCTCAGGTGCGGTCAATCAAATCAATAGCCAACATATCATGGCAGCACTGTATTTCACAGGAGCCATGTGATTGGCTATTACCAAGAAGCAGATTGCTGTAATAACAAAAAAAACAATCCTAACCGAGGCCATGTCTTAATCAATGATGGGATGGACCCGGTGCTATTTCATTGTTATTGAAAGCTATTGACAGCGTCAGGAAGGGGAGATTGCGGTATCTATTGTCCAAGGAGGGGAATGAGAAGGCGGAGTAGGAGTTGAATGAAGTAGAAAGAAAAAACAGGCAGAGGGAATGGGCTGAGGATGGAGGGAGAGTAAAAGTACAAAATTGAATGCAGAGAGAAGAGATTGGAAAGTGTTTCTGCAGAAGTGGAGATGCAGGGCAGGATAGAGCGAGAAGGACAGAAAGGAAGTGCATTTAGAAGCCAAACGTTGTCCTCATGCATGATATTGCATTTGTTTATATTTAACTACCAGTTACTTTACGCAAGACCCCAGCTCATCATAGGGTCACATGAAAGACAAGCAACCATTTACGCTCACAGTCTTGCTGCGATGCAACAGCGCTTCCCACTGCGCCACAGTGCCGCCCCGCATTATTTTCTATATCAAATAAAAACATTCCTCAAACATCTCTAAATCCAGAATATTACCAGATCTTGTTTCGTTTTTGTCTTGTAGGTATTATCCACAAGGTTAGAAGCCAAACTCTTGTCATCCTCTTATAAATCCTTCTTGATATTCTGGTCACCACAAAAGCCTAATGTCCTCTCCCCAAAAAACGTAATCAAAATCCTTCCCTAACTTTTAGAGTAATCCGGAGAGACAGACAAACCAAAGCCAGCAAAAACATTATCTCCTTGGCAAAGGCAATAAAAAGATATTGGGTCCATTCTGTGCTGTCTGGCTGCCCCATGACTATTTCGGCAGTTAATCTCTCTTTATTGCAGAATGTTACATCCTATCACCAGTGACAACATTTGTACTTATCTCTAAGGCTTTTATTTCAAGTGCCTCACATCTATTCTCGCTCTGCCACTGATGATTCAAGTAATTAAGCTAATATTCAACATGCACAGCGTATATGAAATATTCAGTTTGAATGAATCGAATTACAAACTTCCCCAATGCTTTACTCTATTATTGTTCTTTAATAACTCTCATTTTGACTGATTATGATTAATTGATTGTACCCAGCTGGAGTGCTTGCATGTTCTTAATTTTCTTGGAGGATCTTCTTTTACGTAATGACTTCTTTGACTTTTGCTATTATTACATGCAGAAAAAACTTCTGATAATTCAATGCAAGACTGTTGTTGCAGAGTGATGATTTTTACTTCTCCTACGTGTGCATCTGGCTGCTTTGCTGTAGTAGTGCACGGCTGAGTCCTGGTAGCAACCGGGTGTTTGTCTGCAGGGAGGTGAAGCAGCAAGAAGGCTAGCAGAGCTAGACTAGTCTAAGCTGGGCACGAAAAAACTGCTTCTAGCCCCCTAGATTGCTTTCATTCTGCACCCTGCTGTAAGTCACCCTGCATGGTGGCATTACTGTAAAACACACAAAAGCAAAAATGAACAAAAACAGACTCACTCTGTGTGTATGCAAAGAAGGGAAAGAGGGAATATTCATCCCATTAGGAGATTTAGCTGTTTGCTGCATGCATTCATCTTTGTGACTGTGAAGTTATATGCATATTTGTGTGTGTGTGTGTGTGTGTGTGTGTGTGTGCTCGAGTCTTGGCAGCATACTTATAATGTCTGCAGTGTCTTTTATGAAAAAGAAAAACCATAAAATCAGAGCTCTTAATTATCGAGAGAGAGAGAGAGAGCCTGAAGAAGAAGGGTGGAGGGAGAACCGGGGGAGCGCGATCTTTCCTACAAACCCC
Organism: Brachionichthys hirsutus; assembly: GCF_040956055.1. NCBI lineage: Eukaryota > Metazoa > Chordata > Actinopteri > Lophiiformes > Brachionichthyidae > Brachionichthys > Brachionichthys hirsutus. Next base: position 4,186,484 of record NC_090899.1, read on the forward strand.
CAGGGTGAAGAATGAGGGGAGGATGAACGAATACTAGGCCAGAGGAAGCTGGATGAGCGATAGCAAAGGGGAGGAGTTGGGGGAAGAGAGGGATGCAGAGGAAGACAAAAAGGACTCAGATGGAGAAAGGCAGCTTGCTGCAGGGAGTGAGGAGAAGGAGAGGAGAAGGTTGTCGGTGGTGGAGGGACTGGCAAATCCCCTTCTGCCTTATTGTGTGACACAAGACAATCTGACAGTTATCATAATGGAAAGATGAATAATTCCCATAATTGAATTTGCAGGTGGAACAGCCTCAGCGTCTTCAGTGGGTTTAGGAAGACTGCAGCATCAGCCATTGTAGTACAGAAGTGTTATTTCTTCTCACAATTAATAGTGATGGTTGACTGGCTGCAGACAGCTCTGATGCCATTCCTGAATGATCCTGGGATGGGTTTATCGCTTTATGAATCACTTTCACACTTTCCCTCTCGTCTCCTGTTGCATGCTTTTTATCCTGCCCAATATTAGCCTCATCTGATGTTCACTTTTGACAAATTCGGATGTAGAGAAGGTCAGATTTTGAGATTTATTCAAGGATGCTGCTTGTTGCATCTTAAAATAGACGTTTTAAAATGACTGCAGAATATTAGGTATAATGCTGCTCGAGATTGGCCGCATCAAAATAAAACCAGTGAGCAGTCAAAGTAAATGTACCGTAATTCCCGGTGTACAAGCCGCTACTTTTTTCCAATATTTTGAACCTTGCGGTTTATGCAACGACGCGGCAAATTTACGTATATTTTCCCACTTTCGTTACGAGCCGTGTTTCGTTAAAGCCTATTTATTTTCGTTACAAAATTAACGCCCGCCCGCCCGGAGGGAAAGCCCCGCTTGCGCGTAGCTGGGGAGATCCGCGAGAAGCGCCCGGCGCGCGTCCAGAGTCGCCGCCGCCGGACCGCCGTACCCGGTCCCCGCCGCCTGTCCGCCATCCGCTACGCGGCGTCGGACGCGCCGCGTAGCGGGGAAGGAACCCACCCCCTCGACCTCCCGTGCGTCCCCACCCCTGCCGCACCACGCTCCCGCGGACGGAGGATGAGGGGCACGGGGGCAAGGGGGACGGGGACACCCCGCCAGGCGCGCGCGCGCGCCGCGCAGCCTCCGACGGGCGGAGAGGGGAGGGCGACGGGGCGACTGCTCCCCCAGCCGCGGCTCGAGCCCAGCCCCGCTTCGCACCCCAGCCCGACCGACCCAGCCCCTAGAGCCAATCCTTATCCCGAAGTTACGGATCTGATTGCACTTGTGGCTTACGAATATGTGCGGCTTATTTTAGTACAAAATATATATTTTTTTTAATTCAGTGGGTGCGGCTTTTTCACAGGTGCGCATAATAGTTCAGCAATTACGGTAGTTAAATATGACGGTAATGAAATAAACACAACCTTACGAAGCGAAGCTACTTATCTAGCGCCTTTATAGTCTTTTTCATCCTAGGAAGAGAAAACAATTAAAGTGGCAATTTGGAACTGCTGCCTGAAAAAATGTGTTAAATTAGTTGAGTCAACAGCTCTCACACCAAAATTGATGCCACACAGTAATAGATTCTAAATCCACTGAACCTTTCTGGATCATTCAGGATTAAAGAGACTGAACTAAGAATCGTCGGTTTAATGTTATGAGAGGGTTTTGATTAGTCGAAAAAAGTGTTTCGGTTTCATAAGCAAGCATTGAATGTTGTATTAGCCTCATCACCATAGCGTTCTGCTGTGTTACATAAAGCTCTAATTTACTCCCTCTATTCTTGTCATATGATTGACATCAGACTTTGGCAAAGTACATAAATTATGTACCCCACAATGCTAGAGAATGAAAGGTATTGCCGCTTCTCTAAAATAAGCCACGTCACTACTTTATAAGCAGCGGCCAAGCAATTAGTCAACAAACCATTTTAAGGAATATTGATATCAGGGAACTTGTTCCAGCTTTTAGCATGTGAAGATTTGTTTGTATTCCTGTTTCAAATTATTTAAAATTCATTTTCTTTGGTTTTAGACTGTCGGACAAAACAAACAGCTTCAAGGCTGCACATTAGCTCCAAAACAAAATTAAATCTGAGTTGGTGAATGTCAATCCTGTTCAGATTTTTTATTTTATTTTTTTCAGTAAAAGGCTGTAAAACTTTGATTTCTCATTTTCTGTCTCTCCCCCCATATCTGCACCCCCTCTCACCCGGCCTCCATCTATTTTGTCCCTCTTCCTCAGGAACACTCTACATCCCTGTTTCTTGACTGACCTTTCCCTCCCTATCTTGGCTCTCACCGGTTTCTTCAATCTCAACAGTGCACTTTCTCTGCTACAGCCCCCCATCCCGTCCCGCCTGCCCCTCTCATCCCCCCCTCCCTCTCTTTTTGTGGACATGGATAAATTCTTCCCAGTGCTCTCCTTGACAAAGAGGCCCTCAGTCAGTGACACTGGCTGCTTGGGGAACCACCATGCTCTTATGACACTGTCACATCAGAGTATGTCATGCACAAATATGCACACATACCGGTACTCACAAGCTATCTGCACACACACACCATCTCTCAAAGAAGCATCAAAGTGTGTGCTCGCCCTTCCTCCTCTACATCCCAGTACACCCCGGTGTTTTATGCATTTTTACATGCCAACACTGAGTCTGCAGTTTTTCTACTATTCTACTTCTGCCGCCGCCAAAAAGAACGTAGCGTCTTCAGATATGAACATGCGTATGGGGATGTGATCCATATCTCCTCAGACATCACTGGACAGCAGCAGATGAAAATCACACACCTGATTTGTGAGGGCCCCGAAGGTGTGCATCTCGTAATTGGCTTCCTCAATAGGCTTCGGAGAGAATGGGAGCCGTTCGGGGAACTGTGCCAGGGAGGAAGCGCTTTAATTATCACAGGTTCTTTGTGTGAAACTGATTGATCTCTCTTCCCTACCTGCGGCAGCGTGCTGGACCCGGACGGAGCTGGTTCAGGTAGACGCTGTGTCTCAAACCATAATTGTCCACACTCACCCTGACCAGTTAGAGAATTTAAGGGTAGTCTCACTAAGAAGTATGGAAGCATGCACCTGACAGCTCAAAGGTTGTGGGTGGAAAGATGGGCACTTCTCACCCTCAACGGTCGCCATGTGGGCTGCTTATTGAAAAAGGGAGGGGCAGAGACACAGCGTCACACCAAGCATGTTCAATCCAGTGTTTATCTGGTCAACATGTCTGTCAACCTGCGCTAGGGTAAATGTAGCATGGTGCAAACTTTCTTAAAAACTTCTCTTACGTTAAAATCGTTTTAGCAAAGACAAATTCTTTGGCATTCAACGCCCACAGGGCTTTGACCTGAAGTATAAATTTACCCCAACAGTTTTAGGATGAACATCTGCTGCTGTCTGGGAATTATGTGAGTTCATTTTAATGTTTCCACTAAAATAATAAGATGTTAGTCGGGGACTTGGCTCGGGGACCGGAGGGCGGAACGTTCAAGATCAGTCCGGAACGGTTTGCGTTATCTTGTAAACAGACAAACAAGTCAACTCAGGTGAGAACATAAGCTCCTCGGTGGAGGTAATGACTATTATTCATAAAGAGGATTCACTTTAAATGTTAGTTTTCATCATGCACTGCTGATATGAGTTTGATCACTATATTTTATAGCCTACATTCTGTAAATGTCTTTTTCCCCTACTGCTCCTCACACTTTGCTGCTGACCAGCCACAAAGGAGGAAAGTCTTTTCATTTGCGTCTCTTGAGGCCTCTTTAAAACGTTTCTGCTTATGGGCTAAAGGGTTTGTGTCTGAGTAGTGTTTCACTTGTCACATTGCAGCGCTCAGCACCAATGGTGAGACTCTGCGGGGCCCACTGAGACCTTTGGTCGGATAAATCTGAGTTGATTCAAAAGGGCCTAAATGTTTTAAGACAGAGATTTTCTGTATATTTCCACCGACTGCTTGTGCAGAATATTTAAATTATGTATTACTACACAGCGAGCGAGAGAGGCAAGTCGGAGTCGGAAGATGCAGGTTTTTTTTTTTGGATCGGTCAGAGTAAAGGCCTCGCAGCACAGTAGTATTTGTGAATCAGTTGAAGCTCCTGAGTAAACAGTGATTCAAAATAAGCACATATTTACGGTAAACATGAAACAGAAGAACGGAATCAGCGCTGTGAGACAGACAAAGGTAAAGCACTGCCATAGCTCTGTGATGAACCGATGAACCAACTCCACACAGCTCTCCCACTTAAACGCCCACACACACACACAACAGATATATAGACATCTTCACACACAAATCCATTATATTTGCCTTCATACACACACAAGTACAGGTTGTGGATTAAATGACTCAGATGGCATTCTCTCTCTCGCTCGCTCAGTCTCTCTCATTGCCAGGTTTTGCTGCCGTGGCAACAGAGTTAGACGCGAGGAGGGGGGAGTCAGCGTGGGGAGGTAGAGCAAAAGGGACATGGAACAGGTAAACGAGAGACGAGACAGTCAGGGCCCACTGGTCATCTGAGGCCGACCCACTGTCACTGTGTGTGTGTGTGTGTGTGATGGTGTGAAGCAGAAATACCAGGAGTGTGTTTTTGATAAGTGACTGAGATAAAGTGATTTTGTTGTACATGATCCACTACCAGGTTGTGTGGCTTGTTCATTGAATAATTCTGCCATTCTCATATGTCATGAAGAGAGGGAGTAGGAGGAGGATAGACAAAACTAAGCACACCAACACAAACATAAAGGGCCAACTGTGTGATTCAAAAAAAGCTCTCGTGTTTCAAGTTTACATGTTTAGCTTGTGATGTCATCTGTACTAATTTGCTCTGCAGAAAAGCAGCATGCTAAAATATGGTTTGTTTTCAGCTGCTTCGGGCAGGAGACAAATCGCCTCTGACTGCACTGCCCAGTCTGAAAAGTAAGTATGCAAAGAGCAAAATATGTAGGGCAGGCCGCTGCGCTCATTCAAGTCAGGAATGTTCTAGCTCTGTTGTAGAGTTAAACCTTTAAAAAAAAAAAGGTTTTGCAGGATCCAGTCAAGAAACAACATGTTACGTCATTGTTTCAGAGGATTTCTTCCAGCTCTGTCATTGAAGATATTTTGCAAAGAAAGCTGCCAGAGATCAGACGCTCTGCTTCAGGAAAGTGTGCACAGATAAACAAACAACGCTTTAATCATCTTTAAGCTGCACATAGTTTGCTTTTATGATCCCTACCGGTGTGGAGACAACCTGTCAGAGAATCAATACGACTACATGGAAATGTTATAATGACTATGCAGGAAATGTCTTTCTGTAAAGCAGACATCTGAACCTGATGATAATGCGATGATTTCAAATATAATAACAGCATAGGAACATTATTTTCTTGGCAACTTGCTGTTTTAATGAATTTAGCAATATGAGCTCCTGGCTGATTTAAAACCTTCGCCACATATTCACTTGTTAATCTCTTATTGTGTTGCACTCGTAAGTTAATTAGGCACTACGCAGTGGTTGTAGAAATACTTTCATTTAATGAATACAAAGTCGTAATTATCTTGTTCACTTCATGTTTGGAATTGTGCCTTAGGATGAATACATGAAAAACACATTGACTAATTTATTTAAAAAATGTCATTTTGTTTTTCTTTGCCTCGGTTCCAGATGGTGAATATAATCCACGATTAATGCCACGTGACTCAAGACAGTGCCAATCTGGTGGGACTCAGCTTTAATTTAAATACAAATAATAATGAACAAACACCGGTCGTGTATCAGAACGGCAAAAGTGAATTATTGAATGTCAACATTTGAGAGAATGAAGGCATGCTTTTCAAAAGTAACCCAATGTGGTATCTCTACACGGACTTAAATACGTATAAAATGCAATCCATTTTAAAAAGGTCACAAACGCAATAGGATAACACAATGAAGCCCCGTGGCATTTCATCGTGTCTCATGTTAAAAACAACATGGGCATGAATGCAGCTCTTGACCTTGGTCGATGTCATTGCCTCTCCTCGCTGTTGCCTTTCTGCGCGCTGCAGAATGCAGAATGCCAAAAATGCCAGGAGAATAATCTTTAATAATGTCCTGTGTCAGATTATGGAGTTTCTCAAACATGGCAAAAGCCCCGTTGCTGTGGAAGGCTACAAAGACAAAGTGTTTTTCAAACAATTCTTTAGGGCTTAATTTGTATTAAGTTATTATTTTAATCAAATAACTCCAACAGTTCTACTTTCCTTTTTGACTTGTGCTCCATAAACTGACAGACCATAATCTACAGACAGAGTATTCTAATAGTGAATTGTGAATAGCTGCTTTGATCCAACCATAATTTATGATGCTAGTCCTAAAGCTGCACATACGTTTTATTGTAGCTACTTGTTTTAGATCCTAATGGCGTATAGTGATATAAAAGCTGCATTCATCTATTATAAATTGCCTGAGGATAGTTTGTTCTCCTCTGATGTTAGGCTGAGTCACTCAACTGGCTGTAATACATATTAATCTTTTTTAGATTAGATCAGGTCCATATTCATCTGAGAATTTAGCATCTTAAAAATCCTGTCGCAGTGAATATGTTGCATGTATCCTCAAGATGTTCTGTAATTTTGTCACCCGTGACTGAATCTAAAATTGGTGATCTCCGCTCGACATGAGGAATCACACCATTGTGCCTGATAGAGACCGACTGGAGAGGCGAAAGAGGACGGCGTTCAGCAAAACAGAAATATGGATAAAAAAGGTTATTTGTGTATCCATCTGTGCTAAGTTTTGCAGTTTTTTAATAAATATTCCAGAAAAGGATTAAATAACTGCTGACAGTAGTTATAATTACCAAACTCGGAAACTAAATCTTTATTGTGTAAGTGTAACTTATTCTATTAAGTATAAATAAAGGTAAATGACAGTAGTGTGTTTAGAATTGTTCAGATCACATTTTTAAGAAGTAAGCTGTCAGTTTAAGCTTCATCTTTTGAGCTGGATGTCTTCACATAACCTGTAATCTTCACAAGGTCATTAAGTGGTTTGGCAATTTAAACCCTGTTGCAGCGCAGTTAGCTCAGCTTTCTCATGCTAAATTACTGGTTATCCCTCCACCGGCTGTATGCTAATAGACGGTAGTATACGCTAAAATCTGCCTGTGTTAGAATATTTATGCAACAGCACCGTATTTAATGCAGGATTAGCATTTGTTTGTTCCATTGTTCAGTGCATCAGCACCAAGCACTGGTGCATAAATGCATAATACATTCAGTTACCGTAATTGCTGAACTATTATGCGCACCTGTGAAAAAGCCGCACCCACTGAATTAAAAAAAATATATATTTTGTACTAAAATAAGCCGCACATATTCGTAAGCCACAAGTGCAATCAGATCCGTAACTTCGGGATAAGGATTGGCTCTAGGGGCTGGGTCGGTCGGGCTGGGGTGCGAAGCGGGGCTGGGCTCGAGCCGCGGCTGGGGGAGCAGTCGCCCCGTCGCCCTCCCCTCTCCGCCCGTCGGAGGCTGCGCGGCGCGCGCGCGCGCCTGGCGGGGTGTCCCCGTCCCCCTTGCCCCCGTGCCCCTCATCCTCCGTCCGCGGGAGCGTGGTGCGGCAGGGGTGGGGACGCACGGGAGGTCGAGGGGGTGGGTTCCTTCCCCGCTACGCGGCGCGTCCGACGCCGCGTAGCGGATGGCGGACAGGCGGCGGGGACCGGGTACGGCGGTCCGGCGGCGGCGACTCTGGACGCGCGCCGGGCGCTTCTCGCGGATCTCCCCAGCTACGCGCAAGCGGGGCTTTCCCTCCGGGCGGGCGGGCGTTAATTTTGTAACGAAAATAAATAGGCTTTAACGAAACACGGCTCGTAACGAAAGTGGGAAAATATACGTAAATTTGCCGCGTCGTTGCATAAACCGCAAGGTTCAAAATATTGGAAAAAAGTAGCGGCTTGTACACCGGGAATTACGGTAGCCCATGGTACATTAGCCATAGATTTTCCACAGCTTACTTCAGACATATGCCCAATTTCTGTTTTTTTATACGGCTCACAACTGACACCTAAAGTTATAATCACTCATTCATTCTTGATTTAGGACAGTTTTAATGAATTATGTAAGAGGAATGTGTACTTTTTGGCTTACTTATTTATTTGAATCACAACGTGTGGTGTACTGACACATTTTTCATGCCTAGCAGCTGCACTTTAACATGTTTAAATATAGATTGAGTGAGGTATAGTAGAAAGAGTGCAATAATGCTGTAATTACTCATAGAAAGTATGTTGTGTCTGTAATGATACGTGTATTGCACTGATATTTTAAGAAATTACATAATTAGGATATTGCCATGCAACAGATGAGCCATAAATAGATTTACACATGTACAGTATTTGTAGGCATCCAATGTGAAGTCAGATGCCACAGGCTCACGCTATTAAATCAGCACCATGAAACAAAAGCCATTCTGCTGTCAAAGGAGGCGCTGCATAAAGCGCTGCAATCATTATGACAATGTCCAAAAAGTGCCTGAGAGAACCAAAATAATCCATGAAAGGCTGGAAACAGAAAAAGCCACAAAATAGCGTTATGGCCGATTGGGAAGAGCTACTTTAATTGAATCACCCATATTAGCATTTTAATGGCAGTGTATGTATTACAGTGTGTTACTGTCCACGCTGCAGTGGAGATTATTGAGAGGCACGGCTCAGGATTTGGCGACAACGAAGCCAACAGTGTTTTTGAACGCAGCATTTTTGACATCCTGCAGGTCTGAGATAAATGCAGAACAATGCAATAATGACGACGAGAAGAGGAGACTAGTCCCTGCAGTTCTTGAATTTACTCATCCATTTTACTGCCAGTGTTTTCACATGATGCGCCTGGTCAACAACAAGTTCCCAGAGGAGCCAACAATGTGTGATGTGAAAGCTTGATTTGCTTTCAAACGTAGCTTGTCAACTTGTGCCATGCGCTGCAGTACCTCGCTCACTCAGATGAGTTATTGCAAGGACTGTCCTTATATACCCCACCACACACACACACACACACACCAGCTCCAAGTCGTCTAGTACTGCGCCTGTCAGCGAAGCTTGCAATCAATATTCACCCTCTGACAGCATTCACACGTGGCAGAGGGCAAAAGGGAGGAGAGGAGGTGAGTGGGAAGGGGGGGTAATTATGGTGTGCGTGAAGCTTGACGGCAAAAGGCGAGGGAACATGAGAAAAAACAGAGACGACAAGAAAAATGTCCAAACAACAGAGAGCAGTAATATGTAACAAAAGGCAGAGTGTGGGAGTAGGAGATGGAGGACAGAGATGAGGAGTGGCAGAGGATGGATGGAAAACAGAGAAAAAACGAGAGAAAATGTGTGTGCGCGTGTGTGTGTGTGTGTGTACGAAAGAGAATAAAAACAGAGGCTGTGGGTGGAAGAGGAAACATATAATGGAAGAGGTTCAGGAATATATCAGAACGATTGTTTTTTTTGACTATCTAACACTGACGTCTGTAAATAGACGCCACCAGCTGACCTCAAAACAACACACACACACTCACGCATACTAACCGCCACGCACACACGCAGGAACACACTCGGCAAAGTAATGCTGGCACACGCAGGCCGGCGAGCCTCATCTTCATGCTAAACTGAGCTAACTCTCCGCTAAAGAGCTTCTGTCGTCTGGCCCGGATTGATAACGGAAGCAAACATTACCAACTCCCAAACGCAAACACTCGGACACAAACACACACTTGACACACATCTCATATGCATAAAGTATTCATAATCACATATAAACAGAAAGACATGGCTGTTTTGCAAACACTTCACTCGAGTGTTGCTCTACCGGCTCGCGCGCAGACATAAATCACACAAAATGAGCCGCGTTGAAGACCTTAATTGTTCACTTTCTGCACTGAAATATTACTCCTACATACTGGGAGGAGGGGTTCAAAGCAGGGTTGAATACAAAAGATCAAAATTCTACATGCTTGTGTCTGTGCATGCGGATACTGTGTGTTTGCATGCATGGCTTTCATGTGTGAGTGTATCCCAAACAGCTTCCCTCAGCTCGAGGAAGACCTGATCTGAGCTGGCTTCAGTCCTCAGCTTCACTTTCTCTGATCCCCAGCAGTCGTGGAAATTAAAAAGTTGTGTGTGTCGAGTGTTTTAAGTCTGTTTGTTAGTGTGTGAACAGCGTAGCCTGATGGGCTTCCTTGCAGCTTGATTTGGAAGGGCTGAGCGCTCAGAGGGAACGCTGCGTCCAGGGCACACAAGGTGCTAACAAAAGCTAACCGTCTGGATTTTATGATCTACAGTCCATAATATCATCAAAAGATTGAGAGAATCTAGAGAAGAATGAAAACCAACACTGAATTCCCTTTATTTTCTATGCATGAGGTGGAAAGACAACGCAGGATTTTAGGACACATTTTACCACATGGGCTCTGGAACACTTTGGAAAGTCGGTAGTGTTTGTTTGACATTTACAAATGCAAATTAAAACTCTGGCATGTGAAGAGTTTTTGAGCTGCCATCCTTCAAATTTCAGAAATCATGGACGCCAGACCCTCTTGGATAAAGAGGAAAATGACGATCCCAGATTGTCACCACCAAGTTCAAAACCATCTGCGATAGTCTGGGGATTTGTTAGATGCCCCGTGGTGTGGGTAGCTCTGACAGCTGTGAAGGCCCCATTAATGCTGGAAGGTATAGACAGACCTTGAAACAATATATGCTGCCATCCAGACAATGTCTTTTTCAGGGACGTCCCATTTATTCCAGCAAGACAATGACAGTGAGGCTCTGGAGTAGGAGAACCCAGGTACGAAACTGGTCTGTCTGCAGTCCAGATCTGTCCCCGGTTGAAAATGTGTGGCCATTATGAAGCAAATTATGAGACCTTGCAATGTTGAACAACTGCAGAAAGAATGGACTGGAATTCCACTTCAGCCTCTGGAATCAGAGATGTAGATATGGAGGAGCTCCAGTTCCATGGTTGCTTACAGCAGGTAGTGAACTGCAAGTAGCCTTTGTTAGCCTTGCCAGCCATTTTCCAGGCAATCAAATTGCTGCCAAGAGATGGGGAGAAACTATTAACCTGCACACAATGGGTGTGAGTGAAAGCACTCACATGGTTGGGCAGATGTAGGCTGAAAAGTAACAAAAGCATCTGTGTGCATGTGTGTAGATGTGGCTAGGCTAATGGATTAGTAAGCCTGCGTGTGTCATGCAACAGGAGTGATTAGGAACACAGGGACGGACCCAAACTGGACAGGGGTCCGAAGGCCCAGCTCCCTTAACACAGCCATTGGAGCAAACCTGGATGTGCATAGAAGGATAAGGGAGAAACGAGGCACACAGGAAGTGATGAAAAGGGAAAAGACAAAGGAAGTGTCAAAAAAAAAAGGGTGAAGCAGAGGAAGGAGAAGGAAAACAATCAGAAAAAGTGAGTTTGTGGAGAAAAAAATATAATGGTACAATAACAGGATGCGCAGAAGGGAGGAAGGGAAGAGAGCGATAGTTTGTGCAAAGTGAGCAGAAAGAGGAGCCAAGAGGGGGATAAAAAGTGTTTCATTCTGTTGAAGGAGGAGAATAAAATAAAGGAAACGGGGATAGATGACAAGAGTGAAGTAGCTGAGCAGCAGTGGCCTGGCAGCGTGCGGTGCAGGCAGGCAAGATGGCTGCAGGGGACGGAGCACCCGGCCAAATATGGTCATTAGGACGCAGCTCTGTCCTACTTTCTCTAATGGGCTAAACCAAACCATGGTCGATACAGGAAGGACTATATATGGTCAGTGGGCAGCACCGTCGACCTCTGTCTCTTTGATGTGTTGCGCTGGAATGAGTGATGCAGGACTACGGCCTAACATACAAACAAAGCCTACGGCACGCTCATACGCTCACGCACACGCCCATCGCTCTCGTCGTCATGCCGATACGCCTAGGAAATGGCGATGAGGGAAGCTTCTATAGAGAGTGAAGGTGACTGCACAGGTTGTGCACGTGTCCTTCTATGTTTGTGCCTCTCGGACTACATACGTGTGCTAAGTTGCTTGTATGCATCCGTGTTATGCTACCTGGGGGCTCTGCCAAGCAGTTTGAACTCTCATCAATCCCCCAGGCTTCACCTCAGACTGCAGTGCCGTAGACTTGAGACACCATCCATGCACACACCATGTGGTGAGGTCAACAACCTTCATTAGTAACATCTGTGTGCACGCCCGGCCATTAGGGTTGTACAAATGTGGAGCGAGACAGGGCATCATTGCAAGTGGCTCAGTCCTCGTTGCTCTTTCACATCCAGCTTTCTGGAACTACTTTAAGAGTAAATCAAATCTTCACCTGTGTTGTGAAGAGACATACCAACAGTAACACGCAGCTACCGATTCAATCCATCTAATTCGGGTGTCCCACACAGGTATTGTTGCTATGCGAGTTGCTGTTATTGATCTGAGCCTTGCATCCTTTCAAATAGAGAAACTCAATAGCTGCTTGGCTTAATCCATTCAGTGAAATGAGAGGTCGGGTTTCAATAGATGAGATTCCTTTCATTATGGCTACTGTGACAGGAGCTGCGGAAACAGTGACAGCACCTTAAAGCAGGGGTGCCAAACCTTTTTCCCGCCATGGCCCAGGGCTTAGTTGTCTTTTAAACCAGGGCGCTCGATCTCTATGTGCCGAAGCCGTTTCTAAGGTTTCATTGCCTCGTTTGCCAGCTTGTCACCACAAATTATGCAGAGCGGGCTTGGTGCATGAGTCACCTCCTGGTATCGTCTGTTAAAAGAAGCTTTCTTTCCTTGGTTGGCATTTTCCCCTTTGCAAAGAAGCTCTCTTTATTTGTTCTGTGTTGCCCAGTAACAAATGTCTCACGGACCGGTATCGGGCTGTGGCCCGGTTGTTGTTAAACAGACACATGCACTGTACAACAGAGCTGGTCGGGGATCAAAAGATTCTGCTCAACAGAAGAGGGTGGCGGGTTGAGATGACTCCAAAGGTCCTCTGACACTGCTCCATGTGTGGAAACATAAAGGGAGATGTCACTTTGTCATTGAAGCAAATAAATCTTTTATGAGCCCATCACACGGGCCTGCAGGGTAAAATAACAAGCGCTGACTCTATAAGCTACTGTGGCTACAGAAAGAGTGTGACTCTATTATTGAGATTTAGAGGAGCATACATCACGGCCTACACAAATGCCACACGTGATAATATTTCCTTAAACCTCTTTTAGCTTTGATTATGATATGCATTTGCCATGGAATCATTTTGCTGAGCTTATCCACAGTTAAAACTTCCACCCAGAGGTGCATTCGTTTTCTGCAAGATCTTGGATTGATGATGGGGGTGTCGGGTCGCTGGACTGGACTCTGCATGGTGTCTCATGCTACCTGAACCGCTCTTGCACAATTTCAGCCATTGCGGATGTCCCTTCCATCCGGGAAGAAAGAGTCAAGTGATGGAAAATACTGGTTATTAACGGCATTCGGATAGTCAACGCCAACTCCCAGATTTGTTTAAGTGCTCCTCTGACACTGAGTCTTCATCAGCTACTCCTCTAGCGTTTGAAACGGTCCAGTGTGAGGCTTTGTTCCCCGTTCTTCCTGACAGCTATCCTCACAATGAGGCCTGTCGGCATTACAGTTTCTGTTAGCAGCTGCCACGCACCATAACATCTCCGCTGTGACTGCTAAGCCCATATTTAAATCTAGATAGATAGATGCAAACGAGTCTCCTGCATGTCGTGTTAGACAGACAGGCGCGCTTTAATGCAGAGTCCCGCTGAGCAGAGTAAATTACACGCTTCCTAAAGACAAAAAAAGGCCATTAGATGTTAGCAATTTACAAGTCTGGTGTATCCTGGCAACTAATTTAGAAAAAAAGAAAACTGAATCTGATGAAAAGCCGTCAGTGGTCAGACATAAGAGAGGAACTAAATCAGGGATAAAGACAGAAGCAGGGAATGTGTCAAATTCAAGAGTCATATGTCATCTTCAGTTGAAGTTTCATAGAGTCTGCCTCGGGCGATGAGGCTGAAGAGACGAGAAATGGTGGCATAGTGAGAGATAAAAAAAATAAAAAAGGCCCTCTGTCACACTTACAGATTCTGACAGTCTTTTGTTTCCAGTTTGCATAACATGGACACTCATTCTCCAAACGGCCAGTGCGAGAACTGACTGGGGACACATGTGAAAGCACATGGGAGCATCTCCTGCGCTGGTATCTGCTGCCGATTCTTTTAATAGGGAGCAGGGCATTTGGATATGTGACAGCGTGTGCGCATTTGCTGCACATTTAAGCACGCGTGCGTTTGCTGAGGTGTGTACGCATTTGTCAAGGATCCGAGCGCAGCCTGCAGCTCGCTGATGACGACGACTGCGCTGCGTGGATGACACCTCCTGTCGGCAGTGGGTTCAGAGCGAGCTCGCCAGTCACAACACAACAGCAGGAAGGTGGGAGGACATCATCTCCAAGCATGCACACACATACGCACACACAAACTATGACACAGTGTTAGAGTCGCATCAAGGTCCTTATTTAGATCGGCTATCATCTATGACCTCTCTCTCCATCCTCGCTATTTTGACTAGACAGCCTCCGCAGGCCTCAGAGTGCCCCCCCGGCCCACACACACAAGATGTCACATTGCTTCATCAGCGGTAGAGTTTACTAAGGTTTCGTCCTGCTCGTGGGCGATTGACACGAAGCCCAGTTTCTATGATCAGCCTTTTTTTTTTTTTGCTTATCTGGAACCAAGATATCTGAGAATCCATTTCAACTACATTTTCTCAGAACGCAGTGCAAGGTGTGTTGCTCAGGATGTTTTGAAACAGATCTGGAACAGATAACAGTGTTGTGCAACGTCGCTGACATGAGATTTCCGTTTTTAATGGAGGAATATAGTTAGAGGTAAAGAGGAGGGGATAGCATGAGGGCTGGCGATGCTCCGGTCCTGGCACAAGAGCCGGAAATAACTTCAGACCAGGTCTCTGTCACATTTCTCTCTCTTCACATCCCCCCCCACCCCCCCACACACACACACACCTATAAAAGTCTACTGCCCACTCCTTTTAAATGTCAGATGTCAAAATGTCAAACTGCCTTCAAGTGCAACCTAATAAATCAACATGAAGGTTAAAACAACATTATCTCAGGCCCTTATCTGGAGACCCCGTCCAGCCTGCCTATGATTTCACCTTTAATGTAAGCATGGGCACAAAATAAAAAAAGGTTTTTACTTTGAAGAGAAAAACCTTTCATTATCCCCTCCTTTCTCTCTGTCTGTGTTCATAATTCCATTTCTGCATGTCTCAAGTCAAATCAGCTCAGTTCAAAGGGTCTTTATTAGCGTGGCCAGCCCTGTGGCAAAGGGCCAGCTCACTGAGAGGGAACACTATGAACATCAGCAAGCCGCGGGAGTTACAGCACCGCTTCGTAAGCACACTCATCAGGTGAAAGATAATCGACTTGGAGATGGAAACCTGTGTGCATTCATCCATGTCAGGTTTGTGTGTGTGATCTTGTATCATGTGATATAATCCATGTTTATGTATATTTGACAGAAGAAAGTTATTTCAATAAGAACGCGTCTAGCATGCGTTCACTAATATATACAATAAGCACTCCATGCATTAGTCACGTCTGCATGGAGGATGCAGCCACAGCACGCCAAACAACTGCTGGAATCACAATGAGCAAAGGGAGTTTAGTGATTGGCTGAACACATTAATTGTCCAAGAATAGCGGATTAGCAGCTGTAACGTGTCTAAAGGGATGTTTTAAGCCCTGCAGTTGTAATAATCACTCACTGCCATCAAATACCAACAACGTTTTACCGGGGAGACCCTGGTGCTGAGATGGTTTCAGGAATTAGCAGCTGCTGCAGTTGAGTGCTGCAGCTTGGGGAAACTACTTCAATTTAATTCTTAATATCCCCTAAATGGAACAGGAATTTTCTGAATACACAAAAAAAGAAACACCTCTGAAAACAGTACCTTAAATATACACAACGATTTATTATGTACTAACACAATAAACTCAAAAGAGTGAATCCTAACTGCTGTTACGCAAGCTTCTGCAACTCAATCAGCCCGTTTGTCATATATGTGGTTCCATCCATCCATCCATCCGTCCATCCATCCATCCATCCATCCATCCATCCACCCAGCCATCCATCCATCCATCCATCCATCCGTCCATCCATCCATCCATCCATCTGTCCGTCCATCCATCCGTCCATCCATCCGTCCGTCCATCCATCCATGCTCAATGAGAACAACCAATGCAGCTACACACTCATGGATACACACACTGCTGTTACAGTAAACAAGCCATGATGTGCCACCATGTGCTCATGCCCACACACACACACACACACACACACACACGTGGTCCCACATTCTCATTGTGTGTCATGCCAGCTCACCTATTACAGAACCAATCATGTTCTGCACCTGGGCCTATTGATGGCAGGGATCAGACGTGATTTACCATCCCATAAATGTTCCATTTTTAACAAAGAGTAAAATCATGAATACTGAAGCAAAACCAGATAAATTGAGTGGTGTGTGGCAGATTGTTTATTCACTGGAATAAAAGGTTTGTGTTCTGCAGTTGTGTTTAATATATTTGTGTGTGAGAAAGAGTAATACAGAGGGAGTGTATGTGAGGTGAAGCAGGTGATGTAGTACAAATGCTGACAAAGAATCATTTAAAACTCATCAATGATAACAAAGGAGAAGGTCAACAAATGTCCCATTTGCCGCACAAATGTATAAACGAGGGAAGTAGAGGGGTCGGTGAGACGGTGGTTAAAAGGGAATGTCGACTACAGGGTTCACACAATAACGCCGCCCTGCACGCCGTAATGAATTTCTGTTGTCCGTGCAATCGTTGTCCGTGCAATCGTACATAATTGAGGTGAGTCGCAGCATGAACAAATCTATTCTGAATTAAATTTACACTTTAAATGTGGGTAGATAATGGATCTGTAATGACTATTTCAAATTCAAATATTCAGTTGAAGAGTATGAGAGCAGCGGAATGTGCTGCACATCCCAGGAGGCAGCGTCCAAGAATCACAGGGGTTTATATCTAAGGTGAAAGATGTGAGAAACTCGTACATTTTACATTTCCTTTGTGATTTACAATAATAAATAATATGGACGCGTTAAGGAGAACGAGGACGAGCCAAGCTGGATGATTCCTGTGCACTGGCTGCACAGAGGAATGGAATAGCAGGATGAAATGGCAGGATACTTCCCAGACTGAACGGATTAAATTGTATATTGGGCATTATAATTCTGGTGATTATCCCTCACAGACTGTTCCTGGTGGCTTCTTGCTGGTAGAAGACAAGACTACCCCAACTCAAGATCAGTGACTGTGCAGAGGCAGCGGGGACTGACATGTGTTTCCAGGCGGGATATCATGAACCGCACCGTCTCACTGAAAGGTCGGCATAAGCTGGCAAAGGTCAATCGTTAAAAAGCAAAGCAGTTGAGCATGAACAATAAAAAAAATAGTAGAAACACGGGATGCACTTTACAAGGCTGTTATTATCTGTGAAATGTGAGCCTTGAAGATTCAAGTAAATAAATATCTGGCACGAGGGATCGACTGAATTTTTCATCTATCCAATATAATATGAAGATCCCGACTTTGCATGAATACCACAAGAAACTAAAGACAAGAACCGTCTATCATGCTATGTAAGCATAATAATAAATGCTTTTCTCTTATAGACTTGCCTATGAAGGCAATTTACAGCTAGTTTTATTGTTAGCTATAAAGTTAATCTAGCCATTAACAAACTCAATTCTTAGGTCGAAG
The DNA here is from genome assembly GCF_040956055.1 of Brachionichthys hirsutus. Taxonomy (NCBI): domain Eukaryota; kingdom Metazoa; phylum Chordata; class Actinopteri; order Lophiiformes; family Brachionichthyidae; genus Brachionichthys; species Brachionichthys hirsutus. The sequence goes on from NC_090899.1 coordinate 4,204,274, forward strand.
AGCTAAAAGGCACATTAAAGCCTCGATTAAGTTGTTTTATATCTCTTTTTTTTGTAAAACTGTCTGAATTACTTTATATGTAAATGAATTCCAGCTTAAAACAAAACCAGTTACCTTGACATGCCCCCATCAATAAAGGCACACTAATCTCACTGGGTCACTGTCAGTGTGTATGAAGTAAGCCCAGAGCCTTTTCATTGTCATCTATTATTTTCTGTTGATGCTTGAACCCATATTTGTCACAATTAGCCAGTATTCAGTAGAAATGGAGGTCTACTTCTGACTTGAAACAACTGACACCCAACAGTAACACAGGAATATGCCAGCATCCGTCATGTTTAGATGGGAAGACAGACCATAATAATGTCTGCAGTTCAATGGTGCCTTGTTTTCTCTGCTTCCCAAAGAACTCGGCTGCATCTCATGGCCGAAGCCAAAATGTCACCATGGCAACTCAAGCTCATCACGCTAGAAGCTGTTCTTTTTTTCTTTTCTTTTTTTTACTGCATGATACTGTGATTTAAGCGATTTAGGATACACAGAGTTTGTGTACAGCGAGTGCGTCTGAAAGATGGCATCATTGTTTGGTCACTGCAGGAGAAACATCAGACGATAAAGTTTGTATCGCTGGAGCCAAATCACAGTAAAAGCCTCGTCTTCGGAGTCTGCGTCAGGAGGAAGAATTCGGTTTGGCGTGCACCGCTGACGGTGCGACAGCAGCCTGCAGCCCTCTGATGATCCCGGGTTGTAAACATTGCATCGTTCCACATTACACCACTAATTACCCCCAGAGTGATGCACCCACTCCTAAATACCGCTGATGAGAGACGACGCACTCACACCTGTGTCTGTAGCTGTGCCCTGTGCCTCACCTTTCACCCGTCTTTCAACACGCCATCGTCACTCCCGCAAACCACCTGAAACGCCACCAACCACAATCACGTCCACACCTCAGAAGGAGGAAGAGAGGAGCAGCGATGGTGATTAGGTTGGCATCCCAAAAAAAAGGGGTGTGATTGAGGAGGGGTAGAGGGCCGGCGTGAGAGGAAAATGAATGGCAGGTCAGAGCCAAGGAAAGAGAACAAAGCTAACGAGATGGCGAGATAGAGCCATCACACAACGGAGGCAGAGAAACGAGAGCGAGGGAAATAAAGGGATTCCAAGGCGCTAAGATAAAGATGCAACATGGAGGCACAGCAACAGCAAATAATTAATTTTAATATTTAATTTATATTAAATATCCTCTAAATCGAGAGGCAGACCAATGCCTGCAACATGCCTGGATAGGTAGACACACATATTTATTTCCTTCCCCTGTTTCCATGCTTGCTTTGTTGTTTTTACATCCTGTATCTTAGATTAAGGGGTGAAGTTGGGAATGCGGTGAAATGCTCATTCAAGCCGGACGAAGGACGCATCCCCCTCCCTTCAAACAATCCCTCCATCCTTTCCCCCTCCTTCACAACGCGCTTCCTGCCCCCCCGCCCTGTGGATCACCAGCCCATCATCAGCAGTCCTTATTTCTTCTCTCGTCTTGACTCCTCTCTCTTCCCTTCATCCTGTGTAGCTTCCTTCTACCCTGCCCTCTCTTCCTCATGTACACCCTCATCTTCATCTCCCCAGCCACGCTGCATCTAAATCAACTATTTACATAGGATTGGGAATGTTCGCTGTTCCATCCGAGTTCATTCTATTTTAGGGAAAACGAACACATTCTGTATTACAGATGGAAAATTATATGTTTTGGTAACGGCGTATTGCTTTTTTTGCTTTTTAACATAATGACACACACACACTGTATATGTGAAATTAGTTAAATATCTAGTGATGATAATTCACTATAATGAATTGCTCTTTACTTTACTGGTCTGACATGCCAGAGAAAACATCCAAGTAATTTGGACTTGGAATCCTTGGAAGAGGGGAGGCAAGTTCAAAAAATACTGGCAAACCATCTGCTTCTGCTAATCAAATCAATAAACCGTATGACATAGCGAAACCAGATCAGAGAAAAGCAAAGACATCTTTTTTTTCCCACCAAGAAAGTGAATTTTTTGCTCTGCAGTCAATAAAGAAATAGAAACTGGCTCTTCATTTCTGACACCCTGATGCTGCTCACCTTTTTACAAGCCGCCACTTTTATTTGGTTGTTTTCTCCTCCAACATTTTTAAACCAGGATGAAATATAAAACAGGATTGATTGTCATCTTCCAGCTTGTTTCCCTGTTATCTGCCCTATTCCTCGAGTCAGTCATTGTGGAACTCATTTTCAATTAATAGGCTAGCCTCAAGTTGTTCTTCTGCTGCGCCCCTATAGTAACGCATGATGCATAATTTAAATGCCTAAATCCTTTAGGAGGAAAAATAGCTTTATATGCACTGATCACATTGACCAGATGTCACTTTCTGTAAAAGAGGCACATTAGCTCTACTTCAACTCCCTCATAAGATCCCAGTATTCCATCCTCCCTGCTGCATTAACATGACAGCTGTCAGCTCTTCTGTTGCAGCGTGGCCTTTGCGCCAAGAGTCTTCAAGGACGTCTGGCCGGGTGTGCATCCGCAAAGATGTGCCACGTCTCGCTTGGTTCAGTCTGGCATGTGGGAATTGTATGGAAATATCGAATTGCAGGGAATTATGTGCATTAATATTAATTCATAGTTGTTTGATGAGCATTTTGTGCTTTCAGCTTTACATTTTTTTTTTTTTTTAAATCAATGCTTTTTTCAAGTAACGGATGTAATTATTTCCGCCTTCTTCACTTTCTGCTGTGTAACTTGGCAAGCAGTCAGATCAACGCCACCCAGACAGGCCTCTGCCCGACGCCAGCTTTTATTGGTACCAATAAAGCTGGAGCGACACGCCACTGTCTGCAATCGGCTGCTTTAACTACTAATGTGTGTGTGTGTGTGTGTCGTCTATGAATAAGGATAAATGACTTAATGAACATGTCTGTGTGTTGTATCACATTTCACGCTTGGCTTCATTAAGCACCCATTCCTTCGTGC